>NW_023339718.1:20137753-20138193 GCF_004916995.1 Morone saxatilis
GTGTGTGTGTGTGTGTGACAGCCACCTCTCTCGTTGATCACATGCCTTCGTGGTGAGATTGACCTGTTTGGATTGCTGACATGGGAGGTGTGTGTTGATGTGAGATGAGGTGTAACATGCAGACATGTGCACCGGTGCTGTAATTTATCATCATGTGATCGTCATCGCGCCGTGCTGTATTCAGTCCTCTCAACCTCAACCTCTTCATGTGGTTTTTATCTCCTGCTAGCATGTCTTACACTGCAATGTGCTCCTGTAGTCATTTTTTTTCCTGTCTGACACAGATCAGATTAAAGGGATCAGTCCAACCAAATTCCCAAAAGCACATATTTTACCCAGAGTGGTATCTTGCTATGCAAATACTTTTGATTGTGTGCCGTAAGGATAGAGGATGAGGACTGGCTCTAAACACTACGATACCCAAGAGCCTCAGCTGCTGT
>NW_023339718.1:20138293-20157487 GCF_004916995.1 Morone saxatilis
TTGTGTAATGGCTGCACAACGCCAAGGTCACCCGCTGTGTGTGTGTTTGTGTGTGTGTGTGTGTGTGTGCATGTGCGTGGAGGGGGGGTATTGAACAGAGCACACATACCATCCCCTCCACCCCCTCCACCTCTCCACCGACCACTTCTCATCTTCTGGTAAGCTATAGGCTTCAGTCACCCCTGCAGACCCCTGTGTGTGGGTGTTTGTTGTAAAACAAGATCTCTCTCTCTCTCTCTCTCTCTCTCTCTCTCTCTTGCAAACACACAAACACCAGCATGTGCAGCCCAGGTGTACCCAGTACAGTAGGAGTTACACACACACACACACACACACATTATAACTGTATATTTAAGTTGATACAGATGCAGTCAGAAGTTTAATTCACTCTCTTTAACACTCGAACAGTTATATCTTTGTAAAGTGTAAATTCAGATATCAGAGATTTGTATTAATGATCTTTGACCACATAAGACCCTGAACCAGAAGTGGTGCCAACATTTTGCTAAGCTACAAAATAAATGCAATAAATAATATAATACTGTGGATATTTCAGCATCCGTTTGATCGGATTGTTGCGGTTAAATCACATCACAATCTGTTCTGTTTGGGTTCAAACTGCTATAAATCACACAAGTTAACCTGAGTGAGTAACACAAGGCCAAAGGTTTAGTTTCTGTTGGACGGCTCTAAAGACTACAATACCCAAGAGCCTCAGCTGCTGTTGCGAGGGAGAAGAAGCCACTTTGAGAAAAGTTTGTCTTTCAAATGCAAACGAAACAGCGCACCATAATGGCTGATTTCATCCAAAACTGTCCCAGAAACTAAATGTGAACTGATTCAAACTGCAACAAAGTGGAAAGTGGAATCTTTTTGTTGACAAGTATTATTTAAATACTGTGAATGCTACAAACAAAACTGAATTGGCCTTCACTGTATTTCCGTGGCAGCAGATGTTTCAGATAGTTTCAGGTATCATATTTCAGTCAGGAGAGACTTGAAGAATGAACAAATAGATTTAATTGATATGTGCACAATGAAGATGAGAATGTCTTTGATGATTAGACCCCATCGTGGTGTCAAGGTATTTGAAGGGGTTGGTGAAGCTGTGATTGGTATAGAAAACCACCTGATGGAGTCTAGACACTGCACTGGTGGTAGTGGTGAAGGAATGGAGAGAATGTTATAGATCTGGATGTGATGAGAAGTGGACTTCTGATGAGCTCAACCTGGACGCTGGATATGATGAATTGGAGGAACGTTCCAACAATTTCGCACTGAAATGACAGCTGAAAGCAGCAGAGACGAGAACAGATTTAAAGTTTGACAGCAGCGACATGATTGGCTGGAGGAGATTGTGGCTAAATCTGATAGTTGATTAGAAAGGAGAGTGAGATAATTGTGAATGGATGAGGTTTAATGAGAAGGTCTTCCTGCTTAAACTTATGCAAAGCTTCATAACTTTGATGAAGTAAATCAAAACTGTGCAAAAATATGTAGTTTTGAAATTTGGGTGAACCTGTAACTCATCCAAAGAATAAAAAGTTGCATTTAATTTTCTACTTATACTTTCATTTTCCTGTGAGAATCATTTTAGGATTGAGGATTATTCAGAATGGTATCAAGATCAAACATGAAAGTTTATTCTTCACTTGGGAGATTTCACAAAACAATCCCAATTTAAGGTCCACCAACCATCTTTTTCAACCCGGATTATATTACTAATCCATTATAAATATTACTGAGGAATGCCAGTCTTTATAAGCAGAAGGCGTTTGCTCTGTGGTCATGCTCAGTAGCTATTATACTATTTTTTAATATAAAATGTGTGTCCTTCAAACGGAAAAAACTGCAAACTCCTCCTACTGATGAATACCATGTGATGAGACTGAAAGGTTGTAGTCAGAACTTTAGTTGGGATTGTTTTGTCAAACTAATATCAAAATGTGTCAAAAATTAAAGTGAGCTTTAAATGATGATGCTGTGACCTTTGACCTCTTTGTTGCTCTTGAGAGATTTAAAGATTGAACACTTTGTGTAAGACCTTTGCTGACATTCTTCAGTCCTCCCAGAACCAGTCCGACACTGCATTCCAGCCAGCAGTTCTTCATTTCATTTATAAATATTTTAATGAATATTCATATGTTTGTGTCTGTGGAGCATAATTAATGGAATTAGCCACATGATGATTCTGATGACAAAGGAACTTGTATAAAAGTATACCCCTGAAATTTTGTTATAGAAAATGTGTATATGTATACAGAACTACCATTCCCACAGCTGCAGTTAATACAGTTCTTTGTTTAAAATACATCATTCAGGCCTGTGTTTTTTTTAGAATTTAAGGTTTAAAATGACGAGAGAATGAGAGTCATTTCTAATTCGCTCAGATCTTCAGTTTGTGTTGAAAAGCTGAAAATACAGAAATGGTCAGTTTATCAGTTGGAGTGTACTCTACTATATTCTATTGATGGTTTTCTTTACAGAATGAAACACAAACTGTGTATCTGCATTTGGCATTTATGTATAATTAATTTAGTGGATTGATTTTTACATATATTATACCATATACACACTAAAGCATTTTTTCATTTCACAATATTGTTGTAAAATCTCCACCACCTGCTAGAACACGGAGGTCTGACAGCAGCTCACTGTGGCCACTCACTGATCTCTTGTCGTGTAGTTTACACTTTGGCCACTTGATGGCGCTGTTGAGCCATTTTCTACATTTCATTTTTGGTTTCCGTCTTGAAATGTTCTCAACCCGGCTGTAATGATTCTTTTTTTATATATATATAATCATGCAGTTATTTGTCAGCAGTAAATGGTGATTATCCACAGAGAGGACACAGACACCCCCACTCTTTTATAAGTCTGTTTGGTTTATATATATATATATATATATATATATAAACTTTAATTCGAAACCTGTTTTATGTTGTGTCTCACGTTTATAAATTAAGGCCACAGACGGCTGATAGATTATTGATATTCATATTGATCACAGCTTCTGCAGGTCGTTGTCCTCACTGCAGGTCGGAGGGGTTTGTGAAACATTTTTAAATATTAGACAAACAACAAAACTGCAGCTGTTAATGGATTTCTGAGAAACTCGTGGCTTCTGTGCAACTGGTCAGCCTTTTGTTTTATTTTAGGACCACTGTGCGTTTTCCGCAAAGGAAAATGAACCCAATATATTTATTATAAATAAATCCCAAATGCAGACGTAGCCTGTTGTATGTGTTTTATTCTGTGAAGACAACCATGAATGCAGCATTACACACTGCCACTGATTAGCCGACAGTCCGGTCTGTGTTCTCCGCTGTGCCGCAGAGACTGAAGAAGCGGATTAGAAATCATTCTCTCCTCATTTTAAATCTTTAATTCCGAAAAACACAGGCCCGTATTATGTAGGCTATTTTAAACATGTATGAAACAGTACATTTGCAGCTATGGTATTGTTATTTTTCCTAATACTCTAACCTGTCGGGGGAAAAGTTCAATAGCGTGGGGATTAATGCAGCCGCCGTATAATAAAGACGTATACGTCAATAATGATAATAGTAACAATAATAATAATTATAGTGACATGCGGTATTCGTGCTCTTATCTTATTTTCAATAGGACATTAACATAGGTTAATAGTTAACATTTACTGTATTGATCATAAATTCTATATCATCATTTTTTTGTTGTATTTATTTTTATTTGGACCGTACAAACCATGTGTTTATTGCATTTTAATAATAATTGATAGGTAAGCACTATGTGAAATTATTTTTTTTAACATAAAAAAAATATCTAATAAACAGGGTTAAAAAAATCTCATATTTGGATTTCATACACATTTTATATAAATAAAAATGTAATGTGGATCTTGTTTTATAATTACAAAATGAAGACCAGTTGTTTCAATAATCAAGAAATTATTATTTTGGTTGCAGTTTAAAAAAACAAAAACAGGAAGGCCACAGTTGAAAATAAAGCTATTTTATTGTCAATGCATTCAACATGATTAGATAAACTATCAAGTAGTAAATTTCCGCAAAAGGAAGAAACACTGAAACTATTCCCCACTGACACAAAATATTACACTTTGTATTTCAAATAAAACAAATTATTTACATCGTAATGTATAGACTGCATCTTAAAATCAATATTATTTAATATTACATGCACTCTGAAATATAGTCTGACATAATATCCCCAATTTGTGTCCATATTCATTGTAGACATGAAAAAACTTGCTGCGTTGTAAACCATGACATGTGACTACATTTGTATTTCTTCTCTATATTTGCATTTATATGATATAAAATACAACTTACTGTACATTTACACATATTTAAATCTTCCCTTATTCTCAAACTTTTAAGTGCTTCATAAATAGATTAATTTTGAAGTCAAAACGCATTTGCATACACTCAAGACATGACATTTTGTACAGGGGAACAAAAGTAAACAGACCAAAAAGGAATTAGAAGATCATAGTCCAAAGTGGAAAGAAGTGCAAGGGGTGTTTGTGTATTTTTAAGTGGCCTATCTCCAGTCAGACTGCTTAAATCCAGGCAGGGTCACAGTCCCTCATTTTTAAAAAAAAGTTCCTTGTTGGTCTGTAAAAGTCAGTTATGGGAGGTCATGTGACGTGACAGGTGATGCCGCTCCCGGAAGGACTCGTTGCAAATGGGGCACTTGAGTTTCTCTTCACGCCGCCGCTTGACGAGGGGCTCCATGGCGTACTCCTTTTTGTGATGGGATCGCATGTGGTAAACCAAGTCCGAGGTCATGCGGAAGGAGGCGTTGCACTTGGCACACCAGTTCTGGGCCGGCAGGCAAAGGGAGGTGAAAGAGGGCGGCAGGAGAGTGAGCGCCGAGGGCATCTGAAGCTGAATAGGCCCCGAGTTCTTGGGCCAGAAGGCGGTGGCGTAGACGAAGGGGTTCTGCTTGGCCATGCCACCTGGCACTGGACAGTTGGCACCCAGTTCTGCGCCCTGTAGTTTGGCGGCAAGGTGGTCGGCCTGGTAGAGTCTGCTGGAGGAGATGGTGTCGCCCACCGCTGGGTGGCAGTCCAGCAGCTTAGGCGGCATCACCAGTGGTGAAATCTGGGAGAAGGAGGAGCGAGATGGCTGGCTAAAGGCGCTCTTCCTTTCTCCACCACTGCCGCCGCCGTGCTGGCTAACAGAGGTGAAAGCGCTGCCCATGGGTGAGGTTTGAGGCGGCTGGGTCTCCGACAGCACCTGCCTGATGTTGAGGTGCTTCTCTGATGGATTGCTGCTGGGACGACCACCATCTTTGTTTTCAGAGTTGGAGCTCTGGAGGTTTTTGTTGCCGCTGTGGTGTTTGAGGTTCTGGGGTGACTTCTTGACCTCAGTGAAGGCGCTGCGCTTGCCCTCAGAAAGCTGTGTAGAACCCGGCGGGGAAAAGGACTTGTGGTTCTCCTCCAAGCCGTATGCTCCTCTGTAGTTTTGTGCAGACGTCGCAAGCTCATCTTTAGACTTAGACTGTGGAAGGCTAGGCCCTCGGCACTCCCTGTCCTCTATTTCCGAGAACTTCCTCTTCCCTGAGCTCTCACTGCAGATCTCAGCCTCCTTGTCGCTCGGCGGGCTGGTGCGGTTGTTCTCTAGATCCCTGGCCAGGTTATGAAAGTCTGTGGAGGGTTTGTTGCTGTCCTGAGGGCTGCTGAAGCCTTCAGAGCGGCCCAGCTTTGGGCTGGTCCTGGTTGGGGTCGTGTTTGGTCGCTCGGTGCTGCTCTCTTTGCTGGGTTCCTCGTCAGCCACCGTGATGCTCTGCAGTCTTTTGGTGCAACGGAACCGGAGATGAGCCAAGAACGGGAACTCAAACTGGAACCGCTGGCTGCAGTCAGGACACGAGTGGTGGGACGAACCTGTGAGGAAGAGAGACGTAAATTAGTTGTGACAAAAAGCGCCTATAAAGCTGTCCTGCCTAAATGTGGTGTCTTATAATAATGAATTAATTATTAGCTTTGTGTTCTATTTCACACTACATTTGAATTCAGACTGACTGTGAGGTAAAATAAAGACCATACAGAACAATGATGTCAATATTTTGGTGGTTGAAACATGGGCTACATTGTAGTTAACTGTCCAGCAAAGATTATGATTTCAGCTGCCTCACCTTTGCTTTTGGCGGGAGCTCTGCTTGAGCTGAGCAGCAGCAGGTCGATGAGGTCTTTGCCGTACCAGACCAGCAGCTCCTCATCCTTCTCGATCCGGCGGAGTGAGCGGTAGAAGAGCTGGCCGTTCTTCACGTAGGCCTCCAGGTTCTGTTCCTCTTTGTCCCGGGCAGACTGGACAAGCCGCAGCCACATCAAACCCTCTGAGGTGCTGTTGGCTGCTGAGGTGTCCACCTGCACAACACACATAACACCCATTGAGTTAAGACTTCAGTGCAACAACTCAAATTCTTTTTTAGGCAATTATTATTCCTCAAAATCTTAAATAGGGACATATTATCTAACCAACCCCTTCAGGCCAAATATGAAGAAAAAAAAAAGGTTTTCACTACACTGAATAAACCTCAAATGCATTTCTTTCCTTGCAGAAATAATAATTTTTTAAAACACACAATAGAGGATTAAATGTTTGTTGTAGTCTAGAGTTAATGTCAGTCAAAAATGTCAGTCTTGCTCCATTGTTAATATTGCAATTTACAACAAGGGGCTGAATCAGTAATATTTTTTATATATATATTTGGAGCTGCACAGCAAGAAAAGCATAAATAAAAGGAGGCCTGTTAAGATGTTAGGTGGTAGAATTTGTATTTGAAAGATAAATATTAAAAAAAATTGTGGGGTAATTAAAAAAAACCAGAAAAATTCTGGGGATTGTGTTAAAAAAAATAATTGAAAAAGACCTACTTACCCTGAAGATATAAGGTGCTGTGCGTTTGTCGGTGGATTTCAGAGCTATGAAGGCGATGCTGTCATACAGCGACGTGTGGCTCAACACACAAGGCCCGAAAATGGCGTTTTCTGGGATGTCACACGTCGTGTAGACGCTTGTAAAAATGTCCGTCAGACACTGCTGGACCGCTTTGGCGTCCCCATCCCACACCAACTTCTGAGAGCTGGACTCCTCCATTTCACACTGCAGAGACAGGGGAAGGCGAGAGACATCAGAGATCTTGTGGGAAAACACTGTCTACTAAATACTACCAGCAGTCGGAGAACAACACAAACACCAACACAACCATTCGGATCCATTTAAATAATACATTTTTGTCCCAATACTTTATTTCCTCTAAAATGTTAACCTGTGTAAAGCGGTTGTTTAGTGGCTTTACCCTCCACCACTGTCCCTGCTGATCGGAAATAAATCTCTTCCTAGACAGATTGGCTAAACCAGCTGTCATGGGCGTGATTTGGGGCCCATTTCTTTTTTCTTCTATTTTTTTTTTTTTTTTGGCCAGGCTTTCTAATTAATTCAAACCCCGTAATAAGTTCATGACGGCATCACCGTCATCCTCTTGATAATATGGTTTCCCAATGTTGTCAGTTATATAATAGTACGAAAATATGGTCGAAATCACAACACACCAACATTACATTATTATTGTTATTATTATTATTACTATAATTACTAATATTATTATTATTATTATTATTATTATTGCTGTTGTTGTTATTGTTGTTCCTGTTGTTTTCTCGGATTATATCACATACTTTTATATATAATATTTAGCTATCCCTTTATTCAGATTATTTTAGATAAACGGTTAATTACGATATAATTTCCCTGCCTGTCTTTCTTTATTATAATTAATATTAATATTAGTATTAATACTAGCATTACTAGGCCTCTACGGGCTCCCATTGCTCGTCTGTTCAGCTGTAATTGTTAAGATTCAAAACGAAAATAAATCCTTTGATATTTCTATAATAATTCTAAAGTCACTTTTAAAGTCAAGTCCCCAAGAGCGATTTACAACTGCCTTATCCTGCCTCATTGTATGTTTTTATTATTATATACTCTATAAATGTAATATTCCTCCAATAGGAATGGTTTATAGGTTTGCTGTGACATGTTTATCCGTCTAAAGTCGTGTTACAGCATCACGACATGGTGTTTATTCCTTACGGAAAAAAGAAATAATTTTAAAGAGCACTCTCAGGAGGAGCTGGTGGGGTCCGTGCATGTCCAATGGAGAGAGCATGTCCAATGGGTTTCAAGTGGACTGTCAAAGTCAGTGATTTCATGTCAGCCAACCTTTCTCTCCTTTCTACAAGCGGCAACGTATGCCGCCTCATTACCATAATCCACCACGTTCCCCTCTGAGACTGTAATTAAAGCAGCACGACCAGTTAATTATTTCTTTTCTCCCTTTCTAACCTCTGAATGTGTGTGTTTAGACGGCTGCGGCTCTTTCACTCCCTCCTCTCCTCCCTCCGCCGTTAAATACAGCAGAAACTGTGCGCGGAGACCTGCACCTGATACACACTTGTTCAGCCGTAAATTATAGCCTCATTTGACACTAGAATAACACAGAAAATAATAGAATAAAAAAAGGCTTTCAACGCCACCATAAGCGTCTGATAATGGGAAAAAGTAGGCCTATTCCTTAAAAAGTAATTCCTAAATTGCTGAAATAGTCATATTCTTGCCTGTGCTGTGGGGTAGATTATTGTTGCACCGGATATTTATAACACTGAACATTACAAAATAATAATTCATAACCCTTTACTGTTGCTTTTTGGGGCCTGTGTGTGCAGCATTGTAGATTATTTTAACAGCTCCGAGATTTATTTGTATGTTTAATTCTCTTATTAACTGTTTAGAACATCACCAGGAACCACTCAAACAACTTCCACCGGCACTTAGCTTGTGCAATATAAAGCAGCCTAGACTATTCATTAGAAAAATAAAATAAAGAATTCCACAGTTGGACCAAAAGTTTGCCTTCCTCTGCGCAAAACTGGGAAGCGACCGGCATTTGCGCATCCATTTCAGAAATAAATGTGCTGATATTAACAGCTGCATCCATAACAATGATGAGTAGTGGGAAACGATGAGCTACCGTCTGTCCATCCCCAATATCGCCGGTTGTTTTGTGGCTGCACGGGCAGAAAAGCCAGGCTCTCTGCTTCTGGCTCTGGTTTTCTGATTTATTAAATAAAAATGGAGAAAATCTGATTAAATGGCCCGGGGTAGTTTTTTAATAAAAGACTTTGTTTAATCCCGCTCATTTTCAGCATTTTATATCTTCCTAAGAGGCTCAACAGCAACAGAGAGGCTCTCTGTAGAACATTTTGCGCACGGTGCAATGGAGAGCCTTTCCAAAGTGGCTCTTAACGCTGCGCTGCATGCCAGCCGAAAGAATTTGTTTCCGGCACCATACAGAACCTGTTTATGCTCAGAGGAACAGGAATAATCGCTTCTCAAGGAAGGAAACTACACAAAATATTCGGCCAACAATATGAAAGACTGCACATCCATAAACTGGAGGAAAGCAGCCACCCTCCCATTCAAACCCACTGCGGGTGGGGTAGGGGGAGAGCAGAGATGGGGGAGTGTTTAACCCATCTGCTAAAGCCGTGCCAGGCTGAAAACTGTCCTAAATCAGCGCTGTGACTGAATTGCGGGTGTTGTCCGCGGCACATCTGCGTTTTGGGGTTATTTTTTTTTCTCCCTGCTGCTTTCAGAGCCTGCAGGATGTGTGGCTGCATGTGCCGCGCAAAAACAAACCCAGAGACCGTCCCCACTCCTCCTCTTACAAAAACTATCCAAACCACACACAAGCCTTGCATTTCACCAACCTACCTTTCCGTCGACGAGGAGAAATAATAATCCACAAACGAATTGCGAGCGATGCTGCGAATCAAAACCCCGGTTGCACCCCCGGGGAAAATAAAATAAAAAAAAAGCCCCGAAAACAAGCAAAGGGGGATGCGGTGACGGTGATGGAGGTGATGGAGATGGTGATGCGCTCCCGGTCTGCTCCGTAGTGTCAGTACATTTCCCCCCCGGTGTGGTGAAAGTGACAGTGCTGCTGCTGTTGCAGATACTCGCCGACACTGGAAGTGACCGGGCGGGGTAGAGAGAGCTGGACGGATAAAGGGAGACAGAGAGAGAGAGAGAGAGAGAGAGAGAAAGAGAGAGTGAGAGTGAGAGAGAGAGGCGTGCAGATGGGGCCCGATGCTCTGGCTGACTGGCACACCGACACACACTTTTTGTTTGCGGCACATAATCTACCCAATGAGGCGTGTCACTCTCCGTCTCCTCCCTTTAACTCTTCACTGGCCGACTGTCATTTGATGCGATTTATGGACGAGCAGGGGGATAAAGACCCCCCCCCCCCATTATTATTGTAATTCTAATCACAATAGTTGGTGGTTGTATTAGAATAAAGTGGCATTTAGGGAGTCGGATGTTGGGAAAAAGTACAATTGTATGTGCAGTTTCATCTGGATGAGAGTCAAAACACCAACATTTTTCATTTTATATTATTATGATTATCATCCACATTATTATTATTTATGTCACAGAGCTTCACTTTAACTTTACCCCCCCCCCCCTCGAAATTAGGGGGTGACAATCAAGTGACACTCAAGATGTATTTACATGTATGCTAATTAAACGGGCTTCCTTTGTGGCTTTAACCCGCGTCTGGAATACTGTGTGGACATGGAGCACGCAGCACCGGGGCACAGTGAGCTCCCTCCGCCGCCAGCCGGCTCTACACGCGGCCACAGCGGCTCTGCACCCCGGGTAGTCTCACCGCGGAGCGCTGCTGCTGCTGGCTGTCTGTACTGTGTTCAGGCTCATTTAGGGGGCGCCAGTGTATAATTTGCATTGAGTGAGCTGGGCTGATAGTTTGATGGGAAGGGGAGAAAAGCTTCAGGTCAGGTGCAGCACTGATGTTTTAAACTATTTTCTGAAAGACGTTATTCTTAATTTACTTGACTTTATTATTAGGCCTACATCACTTGTTTGTTAAGCGTTTCATTTTTAACTTCCATGTAGGCCTATTGGTTTTTTAAATTACATATGATTCTAAGACTTATGTTTAAAAATGAGAAGATGTTAGAAAGTATTTCTTTCTAATATATATGGCAAGCTAACTGACTACACATGTTTATTGACTCGAGTATAATAATAAGAGGCCTTTTAAAATCAAAAGATTTATCTTCTTTGGTATTAAACATGCATTTTCTAAATAATAAAATGCATCCATGGGCAAATAATTACCAGGCCTTTCTTATATGAAAAATAAAAATAAAATGCCATCACTATCCTGTTCCTAATCTCAAACTGCTTACAGTTTACAAGCAGTAATGTAGCGTTCACCTTCCAGCATGAGTACCAGTTGAGCTTTTTTGTTTCTGAAAAGTGTAAAGTGTTTTGACAAATGGAATGAAAACCAAAACAAACAAATAAATGACTTCCAAATCATATTTATCAATTATTTTTCAACTAAACACCACTTGTCAACATGAATGTTCCTCTAAATGAACTTAATGTGTCAAGTGTATTTTGGTCAACTAAGCACTATTCATTATTCATCACAGATATCTGTCAAATTAGAGGCACAAATACACAGTTTTGTTATTTTAAAGAAAAAAATCCCAACAAGAAATTTTTTTTAAAATCCAGATAATTGTTCATTTGAAGGAGTTGTGATGTGATATATGAACAGGGAGGTCAAAGGTCATGGTCAGCTACAGAACAGCCACCCTAAAACAGGGATGCAGACAGTGACCTTCATAGTGCCATTGGCTTTTTTCTTTTTTTCTGTTTTTGTTGCAGAGAAGAAAAGAAAAGCTCTTACTGTAATCGTGGCTGTACGTCACTTAGCAGCAGCAGATGATACTGAAGTTTAACTCATTAAAAGTCGTAAAGCAGCAGAAAACATGTAGTGGTTGGGATGCTCTCAGGCCATCAAACATCCACTCCTCCAGAGTGATATATATATATCTATATATACTCAAATGTTAAATTATTTCACAACCAACCTTTAATTCCAAAATACAAAAAATAACATAAAATATTTAAAATAATGTGTATATTGCATTTTAGCTGAGGTCGAAACAGTCAGACTGTGAGATCGGTCCTTGTTTTAACATTTTCTTTGATTTATTTCTTGTCTGCTTCTTTTGTGTCGCCTTTATTGTGAAACTCCATCAGAGATCCCTAACTTCCTACACTGTCTGGTTACAATAAAAGAAAAATTGCAATTTGAGGTAAAGATGAAGCATCCTGTCATGGACTGAATGATTGGTGCAACATTTTTGGTGAAGGAATAAATTCACACAAACACACTCACAATACAAACCCAGAACTGATAAAATACAGTTGTAACAGCTTGCTGAGAGCTGCCGGTTTCGGCCTCGCACTGTTTGTGAAAAATCTTACATTCTCTTACTTAAGCGGGATTTTCATCTAGTTTGGTGAAATGGGTTGACATCATTTTAATTGTTAAAATATGTGTATGTGTAGACATGCAAAATCTAACTAGTGGTAATATGCTATGCTACACAAAAGAAAATAAAGTAATGTGTTGCAGGTGAGAATGGTTAAAGTGAAACAAAATGTATACAAAATTAGTTTTTTGCCCATTTCAAGGCATTTTCTTGATTATTTACTTCAATGTATTCATGCAATGTGAAACATGAAACTGTGCAGTAAAAATAAGTTTTTCAGTGAGAGAAATTTTTTCAGGCATCCCATTTGATCGCTTCTCTGTTGTGTGACATGGATGGTTTTTCATTCTAATAGTGATCCAAAAAACGAAAGACTAAAAATGAGTTTCTGCACTGAAATCTTGAGAAAGAAGAGAAGAAAATACAAGCTGTGCCGTTTAAACAAAAAAGTTAAAATATCTCTCATGCAAGAAATGTAAGAAAATTAGAGATGTGTATGAGAGTGTGTTCACAGAGAGAGTGTGTGATGTTGCTGGGAGGGATTGTGAGTGTGTGTGTGCATGTGTGTATTCAAAGACAGAAATTCACAGTTGAGGGAGCGTGTGTCTGTGAATCATCTGGATAATTTGACAGCTGCATTGTTTCCTGAACACCACTCCCTTCAGCCCACGTTCATATTTTAGGTGGATTCCGAGCAAAGACTGTAAAGTCAATACTCTCATATTTCATTACTGAGGAGTTGAATTTGTTTCAGACTAAGATGGGAAACAGCACGAGAGAGGGACTGAGAGCTGTTGTGATATAAAAAGGTAAGACATTTTTAGTTATGAAAAAAAAGTGGATATGCTTTTAGAGTCAGTGATCATTGTGATGATTCAGATTGCTAAATTAATTATTAATTTGAATCAATCAAATAAACCACCATGTTTACGGTGGCCATTTTAGGACATGTGAGCATTTAAGGCTCAACATTGTCAGTCTACTCTAATCTTTCATCCATCTTAGCTGTACCCACAGCTGTAGTTCTTCCCCATAATCGTAGCTAGATGCTAATGGTAGCATGCTACCATTTAAATGTTAGCATGTTAATGTACATGTTAAGAATCACTAGATGTTAATGGATATTTAGTATGTGGTGTTAGCATTTTAGCAGACTAACATTTAATAAAAAACTTTACCATCTTAAAGCTCCAGTGTGTAGGATTTAGTGGCTTCTAGCGGTGAAGTTCCAGATTGAAACCAACTGAATACAACTCACCTTTCAACTGTGAAGGAGAAATGGTGGCTATGGAAGTCGTGAAAAACACAAACAGTCCGCTATCTAGCGGCAGTGGTTGGTTTGTCAGTTCTGGGCTACATGTAGATACATTTCAGACATGGGGACTCCGTAGAAGAAGACCGCTCCGTTCACATTGGCTCATTTAAAGGTAACGAGAACACCTTACTTACTTACTTATTTTCTTATTTCTTGTGATTATTATACAAATTAAAACATAAATTATATTCCACTTCTGCTGAGCCTCCTAAATGTTACACACTAGACCTTAAAAATCGATCAACACATTTAGAACGTTAGTGGAACATATGCTAAATCTTGCATAACATAAGCATTAGCATAAGAATGTTAACATGCTGGTGATGTACATGCTCGAGCCCTGCTATCTGTAGCTTTGCAGCCTGATTACAGACCCCTGAGTCACTGCCCACACCTCCAATTATTTCATCATTTCAAACTGTTCTGGTGTTTGGCTGTCTTCCTAGTTGAAAAAAACAAAACAAATGAGACATGTGAAGGCAGGGCAAAGAGTGTGAACGTCATCATCCTATGCTTGTGCCACACAATAACAACAGAAGAATTGCCAACAAACTGTCGACAAGTGTGGGTGAGATCAACAAAGATATACCAGTCC
Organism: Morone saxatilis; assembly: GCF_004916995.1. Lineage (NCBI taxonomy): Eukaryota > Metazoa > Chordata > Actinopteri > Moronidae > Morone > Morone saxatilis. The sequence continues at coordinate 20,152,583 of NW_023339718.1, forward strand.
GGTATTCCTGAGAATTGGCTTATGTTCATATTATAGTAATAATATTAAACGATGCCGTACATCGCGATTTGTGTTCCATGCCACTGCAGGAGTTCCCTGTGTTCCCTTTATGTAGCGAGGCAAGAAAAATAACAGTGTGGATGTCAGGTGGTGGATGGACATGTAGCACGTCTGACTTTCATGCATCTTGTTGCAGACTTGTAATTGCTGTTCACCTTTTTCAAGTAACCACAATCTTTCCCTAACCTTAATCAAGTGTTTTAGTTGCCTAACCGTAACCATACCTTAGCTATACAGTGGTTTGTCTGCTGTAACTCAGATCTTTCTGTAACCTTCACTGTACTGTTGCTGGCATGTGCAGATATTGTAGAAACCGAGAATTTAAAAAACATCGGAATTACACATGGCATTGAATGTAAATCTTTTCAGGCGATAGTGATGGATGCCTACAACGATTTACTTGGCTCCAGACCTCCAAGTTGCTCTGATTTCTAGTCCAAAAATGTGGACGTCATCTTCCTGCGTCAGAGCCAAAACCAACACAGAACAGATCAATGGCCAGGAAAATGGGGTCAACTGTGGACGACTGAAGCCGACAATGCTATTCAGGGTCATAACACAAATGACAGAAATGACAACTCTTACGTTGTCATATCTCATCCATTGTCATGACAAAAGTTAACTGCTCTGAGCAACCTGTGCAGAACCAGCTGGAACAATGGCAAGACCAACCTGGATAATTAGCATGAAGCTTCGAAACATGAACACTGACATCACGAACGGTTGCTGACCTTTTCCTGCGTTAACCAACTGAAGTTCCTATCAGGTCAAATTACCTGTTGACTAAATACTGTATGAGGAAAGCAGGTTAATGCTCACACCATGATTAATTCACTGTCATCATGCAACATCTTGTGGGAACAATCTTGCGCTTATAAATGCCACGCCATCAATTATGGAGAGAGTTTCTGACAGGATCATATTTTTATCATGGATCAACAGGCGTGCTTGAATATTTCCTCACAAAAACCTGCACAACTTTACTGAACTAAACTTTATGTTTAATCTACTCCCTGTGATGCAAAATTCTGCGGTAAATGATAAGTTAATTCCCCTTCCTTTCATTCATCATATCATGAGAAGGACAACAAAAGCTTTTCCAAATGGATTTCAGCAGACAGACAGTACATCCCGGACGTACTGTCACCGCGTCTCATCAAACATTAGGCATGTTTTGTGCTTTTGAAGAAAAGAAAAAAAAGCAGCTCGGGAGACATTGATCTTCGATGGGTAAACACATCCCAGGAAAAACATAGTTATTCACCCAGACATCAAGTCCTCAGCTGTGGACATGATGACAGTTATTGTTTCCAACAAAGCTGTTTAATAAATCTCCCTCCACTTTGATACGTGGAGTGGAATATGGTTTTTTTTTAATGGTCGAACACACGCACACACTGTACACCTATAATACACACACACATAAATAAAATAAAAGGTAGATAGGACACTTTGTTCCTTTATAAAACAACTTAAGATACTCATATCACACTCTTCTCCACCTGTAATTGTTGCTCGTCAAGGATCTTCCTGTTCTACTATTACCGAGCTGCCTTTTAGCAAGGCAGTAAACCACCAGGTGACTCAGTAAAGTCTGTAATTCTACTTCTACCAATGTAATTGTATGTATCCATATGAAGACATTTCGATATATTCAGATATTGTTGATATTGTCTATTGTTTGATACGTTATCAGGATACTCCTATAATGTAGGCATGCCACTCATTCTACTTAACTTGAAATAAAACACCTTTTGATATCAATGTATTAGTTTTGCTGTTAATATTTTACATTTACACTCTATGGGTGGTTGGAGTTGTAGGGTGTAAGGTGTAGTGGGGATTATGAAGGCACAAATTGTGACACAAATGTTTTGCCATTTTATTTGAGTTTCTAAGTTTTATTTGTAAAATGTATGCACTAATAGTGCCCCCAAAAAAGGAAAAATGTAGTGCCATTAGCATGTTCTCCCCTTTTTTGCTAATGTAATAAAGTGCCGTTAATAAATTAAAGTGTGAGAATGCTGCCTGTACAGCTCAGTATCCTCAGTGGCATGCACTTAAATACTTTTGTGCACAACCATCCATAAAGCCTAGAGTGGTTCATACTCACTATGACTCTAAACACTAAAGCCAGGGTGTTCGTGTAAAGAGCCTCAAGTGAATAATGTAGCCAGATTATAGACAGTAGACAGCTTATACTCGTGCCACAGTGTGGAACAGCCTGCAATTAAATATCAAGTTTTTTAAAAGCAATTGGGACTTTTATGCAGAGTATAGTGAAAATTACTTGATTACCATTGTTCTCTTTTTGCATTTAGCTGATATGATGCAGATATTTATTTATTTTTGTACTGATATCATTTGAATTGTTCATGTTTGTGTCACATCTTCGGTGTCTTTTACACACCTTTGTTTTTGTCTTCTTGGGGACATGTTTGAAATCAGAAAGACAGTGTGTTTTCTACACCCATAAATAAATCAAATTAAAACTATTGACACTATGTAATAACAGAAGTGTGCATAATCTAAATGTAATGCTACTCATAGAGTAAACCAGTGTTCCCCCAACCTGAGGTGTTTATCCTCTGACAGAAGAGGAATTTGAGAGGTTGTATTTTGATTGACAAAATAAAAAGTGATAAACATCCTGTATATCTGCTAGACAAAATTGTGCTAATTTTGCAAATCTTTTTTTCTTTTTTCTGCCAAATACTAGTTTTACCTCTTGTTGCCTCTAAAAAGGATTGCAATGACATCAACCTGAGGAGGAAAATCGCTGCAGTTGTCCTGCTCACGGCTCACAACCTTAGATGAAGAGAGGTCACTTATATTCAATGGGTCAAACAGATTGCAAACTATGTATTGTTTGTAGTGATGTTGTTATGTAGTGAATGAGTGGACATGGGATTTTGGAGCCAGCCCCTGTATCTGTATTCTGATTATCTATTAGTGACATCATCACTGTTCAGATGAATGAAGAAGAAAACCCTGACTCTGGGCGGAATTCTTGTTAACACAGCCCAAATGCGATGAAGAAGAGTCACTGAAGAAAAAACTGACATGATGATGGACGAGCACGAACACTGAGGCAGGACTGTGAATGTGGGAGTCAGCGTAGACCTTCCAGTCTCTTTCCAATGGAGGGCAGAAGAGGAGAGGGAAGAGAGAGGCAGCGACTCTCAGGCAAAAGCAAGGAGGAAGTGTGGGATGTTTGTGTGTGAGTGTCAAAGAAAGGCAGAGAGACACACACACGAGGAGACAATTCCTGTGACAGTGGAAGAGGAATGTGAAAGCTGCTCATGTGAGACAGGGGAGAAGTAGAGGCAGCAGTAAAAAAAAAAAAGGTTTTGGCTCATTTAATCACAAGTTTATATAAATAAATGTCAGTCCTGCTACTCACTCTCAGTGATATAACACAACAGTGACTCAACCTTCAGCCAGTTCATGATAGCTCTTAAATTAGCTGTTTAAATCCTCCTCTGTCACACAGGAAGTAATGTGTTTTTTAGTTTTTTTGGCAAGGACTGGGTGGTTAAGTAAGAGCCAGACCAACAGACAAAGAAAAAAAATCTAATTTTCAAAAAGGAAAGAACATTATGTTAAAGTACTGCCCACATTGTTTGACTGACAGGTGAAAACGCTAACGCGGTATAAAATGTCACAAAGGAGCATTTTAAAATACGAGGCAAGTATTTTTGTCAATTTTTATCAACAAATCCCACGAAAAGACCTAAACTAGCACTAAATGTATCCTACTAACAAGTATTGTTTGTGCCTGATCTTATTCCTGTGTGCCATAGAGCTCCATTGTTGTCCAAAAAGTATTAAAAACAATGAGCCACACTGTTACACTATGTGACATGTTCCTTAATTACAATGAACACACACACACCAAAGATACTATTTTGACTAAATCCCACATACACCGTCCTCCTGCCAGAAATACTATCCAGAACACCATTGTATTATTCCGCCACTGAAAATAAATCCCAAGAAGTGAACTATTTAGTCTTGTTGTTAACTAAAAACTATAGTGCCCCAGTATTTTTGGAAATCACTGAGCCTTTTTTTAAAAATGAAAGCATATTTGTGAGGTGTTTTTAAAGAGTTACACCTTCAGTAGGAACCAATGGAAGTGCCACAGACAAGGTTGAGAAATCTGAAAGCACTGAGAGATCGACTAACACATTGTTGGTTTCAGTCCTTTCATGAGATCTGTCCACAATAGAAGAAGAACACTGGGCCTGTCCTTTAACTAATGCTGCATGTTGACTCAACCCACGGTTAAATTTACTTCATTACTTTCTTTCCAGCCATTAAATGTCACAAGAGTTGGGTTTGTTGTTACAATAAACCAATTTAGTTCTGATGTAAAGCATTTAAAACCTAATTTATACTATAGTGGTGCAGAATACAAACAAGATTAATGCATGAAGATGGACTTCCGCACTGGCAGTAATCCCCACATTTAGCTTTGAATTAACCAAACGCTTTAATCCCCACACTGCACGTTAAATTAACTTGTCGTTCCTGTCCTCATAGACATCAAATGGATCTGGAAAAAAATGAAGGAAAAGGAGAAAAAAAGAGAAAAAACACAGAGGGGAACTGAAAAGGAAAAAAAAAAAACTGGGAAGGAATGAATTAATAATGAGCCACTTTTATACCGGATCCAGCGATTATACAAATGGGGGAAACGGCCAAAAAATATTCTGTATGGCATATGGCACTTCAGCTGCCATATGTGCCAGTTTTCACAAAAATTGGCAATGACGTTCATGATGGTCAGTAGTAACTGCCAAAAACACAGCAAGGCCTGAACAGAGGGAGAGAGAGAGAGAG
>NW_023339718.1:20157526-20160071 GCF_004916995.1 Morone saxatilis
AGAGAGAAAGAGAGAGAGAGGGATGGAGAGAGAGGGTGAGGGAGGGACGGGGGGAGAAATGCTTCAATAGCTTTGTTGGCTGGCTTGGACTCTTCTCTCCACAGCTTCTGGTGCTCTAACTACAAAGAGAAAGACACAGAGAGAGAAAGAAAAAGACAGAAGAGGGGAAGAAAGAGGGAGGGAGGGAGAGAGGGAGACAAAGAGAAACTAAGGATACGTTCTCATCAAGTAACATTTTCTTCCTCCGTTGGGTTTGTTTGGTCGAGTGTGAATGGTGCCACTCGCTTCCATAGCCTCCAAGCCTCTGAGTGGGCGGGCTGGTGTACATGTTTGATTGACAACGGAGCCGGCAGGGGCAGCGAGCCACAATTGTCCCTTTTCAACCAAATAGTTATAGGTAATGAGGAGACACAGGAACTAAACTCCGGCACTACATCGGGAACTCATCTTCACATCTGGAGGACAGTGAAAATGAGTGAAATAAGACTTATAATGGAGTAAACAATGATGGCGATGTTTGAGGTGCAATTTTCACACATGGGGAAACAATAACTGTGTGTTCTTTGTATTTACTCTCTGCTCTGCTGTTTAAATTATTGTACTGAACAGATCTGTAGACATTCTGAGGTGGAAACAGGGATTGAGAACACTGGAACGCTTTTTGGTAGATTACACTCCTAGAAATTGATACTAATGAGCTGATTGGGTGTGCTTTCCTGTCCATCATCAGTACCAAAAGCATTATAGACTGGAAAAGCACTCAGAGAATGCAGACCTTCACCAAGGTGTTTTGTTCAGTTCATTTTGCCATAGACACCAGTGTTACAATTGATCTCACAATGTTAACAAAAGTGAAACATAATTTGTGAGTCTGCAAATGGGTTAATGGGTTCTTCCTTGGCCCATGCTATACCCTTCCACCAGGTTTCATCTTAAAGCCACAGGAGAGGATCTAAAGAGCTGTATGTGGCTCTGGAGCTGCAGGTTGCCTACCCCCTGGTCTGGTCAGATCACAGGTAAGTTTCCTGTGTTTTTAAAATGGTTCTTGGGCCCAAGGCAGGCTGTATTTTGTTGTTTTGTAACACTGGCGGATTACGATCACATCTTGACATTTACAGGTTTTTCAACGTTCAATGTGCTACAGTTGCCTAACTAACTAGCCTTCTGGTCTCTACCTGTTTTTCCAACCTAAGGTGCAGCACAAGACATGTTTCCATCCATGTAGCTAAAGTTGGTTGCAGTTGAGAGTCTGATGCTGAGGGTGTGTCTCAGGCTGCTGTCTGGCTGTTGGTCAGTGTCACTGTCAGCCAGTGATTGAACGGTGACTATCTAAGCTCGTGGAACAGCATTTTTCCAAAACTCTTATTGGTCTCTAAATGATTTGAGCTTGTGAGAACCTAAACAAATCAGATACACAAATGTAACAAAGTTAGCTCTTCCAAAAATAAAGTGTTGGTGTGATGGCTCTCTAAGGGCATTTTCACACTTGGGCTTACTGAACCTGAGGCTGCTCGCCTTGAGAATTTGGTACAGTTGTTTAAGTGTGAAAGCTGCTGTCACATCTGGGTGGGGTCCAGAAGATGGTCTTGGGTCTGTCAAACTTATCACAGTTGGTCCATATACTTGAATCCATACCCAGGATATAATTACTTGTCTAAGAGAGGGAGAAACTTACAGCATTATATCTGAAAACATATAAAGAATAGTAGACATTTTTTATTTTCAGCTCCTCTCTTATATATAAATATTACAGAATTTGAATGACTTTTGACCAATTGTGATGTACAGTGCGTGAATTGGACCAAAAAAGGTGCCAGTACCATTAACCTAATTCAGGCACAATCCTAATAAAAAAAATCAAATGTTACTGGATGTTTAGGGGTGCATATACTCACGGAGGTGGCGGTATGCAGAAGTAAGGGGTACTCATGTGGACAAATGTCAGAAGTGCTAAGTACCTGTGAGTACTGGCCCATTTCAGGCACTGGTGATGTAATATTTTCTTCATTGGAAATTTCAAGTACACCACATCCTCCTTCCTGTCTGCCATGTATGCAATGGTCTGCTTTTACATTTGGTGCAGACTCATGGGGCTGTGACAGAGCTCAATGAAAGTGAACTGCTGACCAATGTTTTGTGGGGGACCCCGAAACAGATTCTTTGGACCACACCTGCATTTTATAACAGCTTTTACTGGTTCCTTTAACTACCTCAAAAAAGCTGATTTTGGGAGCTAATTGTCTGGTCTCAGCTCAGTTTATACAAAAAGTGAGACCAAAGTGGACATCTAAAAGTCTTCAGTGCTGTGTAAATGAGAGATGAACCCACTAGCGATAGCTAGTTTTCACCAATCCATTCTAAAAGAGCAACAGCCAATGATGAAACTCCAACATTCGACGGAACAATGCTGCTTAGGTGGGGGGGTGATCTAGGTGCTAGTCACAGACTTTTACACTTATAGGCCTGGCACCCACTGATCATATCATAGCCAACCAAATGACTGGAAACACAAATCTTGGGTCTGGTCCAGTGTGTAACATTTAGG
>NW_023339718.1:20160163-20161820 GCF_004916995.1 Morone saxatilis
CATGTTGAGTCACCATGTTTCTACAGTATCCCATCAATGCACATCAATGTACATCAATGTCCTCAGATCAGCCTCTCCTCTTCATACAAAGTGACGATTCTTTCAAAGAGGTGGATGGGAAACTTGCCACAAATTCACAGAAGCTTTAGAAATGACTTGGCCAGTGGAGGCTTCTTTCTTGGTGCCTCTGGTGATTTGGTAATCAAACGGGTCTCTCATACAGCTCCAGATTGTAGTGACCATGAAGCACGAAAATACAGCGCTGACCTAGCTTTCTTTTGATGACTTTCTGTCATGTAAATCCTGTTTGTTTGTTGCTTTTCAGCTCAATACCCAGGAGCTGTGAAACAACCTGGCATCTTCTCCAACGGTAATTATTTTGGGACGTTTTCAAAGGGACGGTGACACATTTTCTGTCTGCATCATAAAGACTGTCCAGCCACTGAACACGACCTAGTGATTTGCATCCCTTTTCCAAAATGTTTTAATTCTTGCAGCTCTCTGTTCTGGATGATCACGGTCAAACAAAGGCCACAGAGGCCAACTTTCCCTTCTGTGGCATACGTGATTCCAAAAATACAGTGTCAAAAACATTTCCACCAGCTCGGACATGAAGTGGGGTTGTGTGTCCCAGAAGAGTGAAGAGGAGCACGCTGAGGGGCCTTTTCCAAACCTGTGCCACCCCCCCGCTGCCACCTCTACCCCAGGCAAGCTGCCAGAGCAGCTCAAGGCTCAGAGCTGCACTGAGTCGCCATGGCAAGGCTTAATGTTCCAGGTTCTTCTGCCCTCGGGGCATCATCCCATACACAACCCAACAAACAAAAACACACTTTGAGAGCTGCACGTCTGCCTCTGTCTGGGCAGGGCAAGGTCCTCCAAACTCTTCAAATGCTCCACTTGGCTTTGCTCTCCTTGTCTCACATAACTGGGATAATTCAAACAGACTGAATGTCCACATTTAAAAATGTTGCTAATAACTCAGTAATATGATCCTTGTCAGATGTGATGTGAGTGTAAATTATAAAACATAAACATAATAATAAACATGTTTCTTATAATCCCAATCTGTGCATCTACAAAATAAATGTATAGTTAACAGTACAGATTGTGTGAGCTGTTTGGGTTACACAAACCTAACCCTAACCCTTAGGAGAGGAGAGGTTACATTTTGTTTCAGAATTGATTTTGATTTTGACATTGATTTTATAATTCTGTATTCATTCTCAATATTTTTACAAATTAACCTCTCTACCAAATTATTTTATACAAGGCCCCAGCACTGTTTCATATACAGTGGAAACATCCCTAAAAATCCAAACAAGAAAACATTAAGTATGTCTAAAAAATGTAATCTTGTTGGCTTACACATCCACACATTTCCGTGAATGTCATTACTGTGTGCACATGCATCATTGAACAGAGTTAGTAGGAGAATGCATGCATTGCATGAGGTCTCTACATCACATTAGTCCTGTGTGAGTAAAGCTCATGTGACCAATTTTAATGTTAAACCTCTGAAAGATTTCTGGGAGCGGAGCATCAGTGGCTGTTTTGATGTAGCAGAGAGCAAAAAAACAAAAAAAACGTGAGATGAAGATGACAAATGATGTGGAATGCCTTGAGGAGGGGCTGTCAGTACCACCAACACCATGCCCCC
>NW_023339718.1:20161920-20171504 GCF_004916995.1 Morone saxatilis
GCTGGCTGGGCAAGGTCTCCAAACCTCAAAATGCCCACTGGCGCCCTGTCTCACAAGAAGGAGAATTCAAACAAGACGGAATGCACATAAAAAGGCATAACCGAAGATGACCTTGTCCAATGTGATGTGATTGGAAATTATAAAAAAAAACAAAAATAACATTCTATAATCCCAACTTCTCAAAAATAAAGAAAGTAAACAGTACAGATGTGTGAGCGTTGGTTACACAAACCTAAACCCTAACCCTTAGGAGAGGATAGGTTACATTGTTAAATGATTTGATTGACATTGATTTAAATCGTATCAATCTCAATTTTACAATAACCCTCTCTAGCCAATAATTATACCAAGCCCCAGCCTGTTTCAATAGCAGTGAAACATCCCTAAAGAAATCCAAACAAGAAAACATAAGTATGCAGAATAAATTATTATTTGCTACACATCCACATTTCCGGAATTCATTACGGTTCACATGCATCATTGAATCAGAGTTATAAGAATGCATGCATGCATGAGTCTCTACATCACATTACTGTGTGAGTAAACTCATGGACCAATTTAATGTACAACCTCTGAAGATTTCGGACGACATCAGGCTTTGATGTAGCAAGAGCAAAAAAACAAAAAAAAACGTGAATGAGACATGAATGAAGCCTGGGGAGAGGGGGGCTCAGGAACCACCAACACCACCCCCCCCCCAACACCCCAAGTCTCACCCCTCCAACCTGTGGCCCAGGACGCGCAGACCGCACAAACACAGCAAATCAAAGCCAGCACAGCAAACACACAAGCCGGACCCGATGGCCCATCGGCCAGGCACCGCAGCGAGCAGCAGCAGTGTATGTGTGCGTGTGTGTGTGTTTGGATGGGGGGGCTTTCTTTAAAGCAAACAGTGGGGCACAGCTGCTGAGTGGAGGGCATTCGAGGTGTGTATTTGTGTGTGTGTGGCCCCTCTTAGTCTCCCAGCACAGGGAGAGCTGTGCGTTCCATAAGTGCATCAAAGTTTCATCTCAAAGAGACAAAAACACACAGAGAAGAAAAAAGAATGAAAATTCAGGGGGGGTAGAGATTTGGCTGACAGACTGAATACAAACAAAAACTGAAACCCATGCAGACTCCAAAGACAGTTGTTCAGGGCGGGAAGGTTTTTTAGGTACCTGTCCGGTGAGAACAAATTCTAAACGTGGCTGTTTCTGAGAGTTAACAAGCTGTTAGAGGCCTCAGTGAGGAGGACCTCCATCATGGCCAGTGGAAATACACATGGCCATAGAGATGTGAGGCACAGATGCAGCTGTAGTAACTGACATGTTTTTACCACATTGCTGCTTTGGCTGTGATCTCTCGCAGGAATTCATATAATTTTGGGAAAAAAGTCAGATTTGCTTGTTTTTAAGCTGCTGGAATTTCTCAGAAACTGATTCAAAATGAAAACACCATGAATTTTGTTCAGTTGTTTAATCCTCAAGAGTTTGCAGGAGAAAATGGGATTACTTACAATGCATTAGCAAACACAGAAATTCCATATCACATTATTTTAGTAACGTGATTTATTTATTTATGTATTAGTACATATATATTTAACATTTTGCAAATTTAAAAAGCAGTTTTAAACACAGCAGCTGTAAAATCTTTGATATAAGTAAAGACTTTTTTTCAGAGCCATTTTACTTGAAGCCAAAAAGTTTTAAATCACACACAAAAAAGTATTTCATTGCTATATTTGAGTGTAACATTTTATATATAAGTATTTTTACATGTCTTATATTGAAGTTTATAACTCTGGAGCATTTGAGGGGGCACTAACCGGGTGAGAGCCAGCATAAAAACCCAACTCACTCCTTTCTTACAAATTGTTTTAGTACCATATGGCTTGCAGGATTTGACTGGTGGCATTAATGAAAGAGAAAATAAATCCCTCTGGACCAGTGACGCCTCACAGGGAGCTAAAGGGGGGGGGGGGCACCATCCCAGCGTAATACAACAGTCACCAGGGATCCTTTAACTTCTGACCCTGGTTGACATGGATAACCATGTCTGACCATAATCACTTTGAAGCCCCCCTCTCCTTCAAGACATTCAAGCCGAGGGAAGGATCCCACCCTTAATGAGTGACCCCTGGTTTTAACGAAAGCACTGCATAGCCCCCGGCACCTTATTCCCTGAACTTACTCAGGGGTCATGCACCCGAGGTACATCGACCTCATTCTTGTCACGTCTGGGCTAAGCAGACGGCGTTGTCCTCCGCACTTTCTACATGGGGGAGATTTCACAGCAGATTTACCTCATAACCACCATCATCCTCCCCTCTGCTCTCTGGGGAATCCCCTAATTCCCACTGTGATCTCCTTTGTCTTTGTTGTTGCGCGTCTGAGCCTGGCACGCACCCCAAGCCACCAGACCTCGTTTGTCTTATGTGGTTTTGGGAAATGGGGCGGGGAGTGCGAAGCTTACTGGAGCAAAGAATGTGCAACGTGTTACCAGGACGCCTGCCAGGAGAGAGGATGGACCCTGCTCCGAGTTTTAATTGGTCTCATATTCTTGGCCTCAAGCATGCAGAGATTGAAAGAGAGCGTGCGGAAGAAAAAAAAAAGGCATCAGAGTGTGGAAATGGATATGACACAACTCATTTCAAATGCTGATTGTTTTATAAGAGAAAAGTCTTTGGCATATAGAGTTTAGAATTAAGCCCAACAGATTATCAGATAAAACAATTACACAATACTGACAAATGTTAAAGTCCATCAGTCAATGCGAGGCAAAAAAATCCTGCAGAGTAGTTGCACAAGAGGCTTCCTAATTTCATGTGCAAATGAAGCAATCTGCTGTAATTGCAGCAGGGATGAATGAGTCCCTGGTTATTTAACTCCAGAGTTTAGAAAACCAAAGGTGTATCAGGTGTATCCACTCAAACTGCCTGAGGAAGTTGGAGCAAAAGACTTTGGAAAGCAGCAAATGTTTGACTGCTAAGCCAAGTATGTGACCCATTGAAATGTTTGGCCTCGGTTCGAGTCTAAGCTTTTAACAGAGTGTCACACACACGCGTACACACACCTCCCAACCCCCTTGTACTTGAGTGGTGTTTGGTGTTAAGCTAACATGACTTGAGGCTCAGGCACTGCAGCTCAACGTCCAGCTAAATATTGCTGAGATTGGCCCAAGTTTACTGGTATTGTAACTGCACCCATTTAATCCTGCAGCCTCGGACCACACATCCGCAGTGCTCATTACTGTCACAGCCCTTTAATATTAGATTAGTGACCCTTTGGAAATTAGGGGATGACCAGAGAAGGAGGCTGAAGTGATTGCCAGGAGGGATGTGCAGGGGTATTTGCCCACCATCCATCCAAACCTCTTATGTTCGCTTTGGGAAAACGGACGCCGTGGCCTGGACTCATGTCATCCTATGTGGCCGGTAATCGCATTAAAAGTTCACACAGTAGTCCGAGATAAAAAAAACTGTGCTGTGCTGTGGCTGTCCTCAAAGGGATCCCATGTGAAGGGAGATGATGCAGCTCTCTAGTGTACATTACAGGAACATGACTCCAGGCTGAGATGGAGCTTGTTAGCTGATGGTCCTATGGATACCCACAGAGTGATGTAAAGATACTGAGGAGATGAGAAGATTGCAGTTGCCGGCTGACCTGAAAATGTATGTGACAGCATCAAACTTTGAAAATAGGTTTTACTTTCTTACAAATAGTTTTTTAACTCACTTCATAGAATGCTGATTAAATTAAATGTCCCTCCTTTTATACCAAACAAAGCATCAAAACTTAAATGAAATATACACTAAATAAAAAACTAAACGTACACCAACCTTTCTGAATATACTCTTCTTTCACTTTAATACTCGGCTTTATTGTCACACAATCAGTTGAGCAACATTAAGCTATTAGTAGCAACTGTGGCTACTTTTGCTAAGTGGTTAGCATACAACCATTTGTAAATATTGATACTAAGTTTAAAGCCAATATCAGAGTAGGCTAAAACTCTACGGATGTTCAGTTATTACAAGGTAACTTTATTCTTCAGGGAAACTGATAGATCCTTCACCTCTTCTACAGAACTGTAGGCAGCTAGCTTGGATCTGTCCACAGTTCAAAATGAGGCCTCTAAAAAACTTATTAATAAACACATTTACCCTTATCTGTTTAATTGGTGCACAAACAGAGCTGTAAAAACGTTATATGTTAGTTATATGCCATAACTATTTCTGTGGGAATATGTTTCTGCCAGAAAGGCTTTCTAACATGTGGTTAACACTGTGAAATCTTTTTTATCCCAAACCATGATATATTCCTAAAACTAACTGACTGTGACTGAAAACTGACAAAAATTTGTTTATCTCACAGGAGAGTCCAAACCTATTCTCTCAGATGCAGGTCATACTTAACCTTCCTCCACTACTTTATTTGTGGAGCTGTACTTTGGCGCTATTTATGCTATGTATAAAGCTTTATACTTATATTTGTGCACTTTATCAATTTACACATGGTATCAATTGTCTCATCTGACTTTCTGGCAGAAAGCACATGAATGTAGACCTATTTCCCCAAATTTCCAACTTTTCCTTTAACTATAGACCAGGCAGAAGCATTCTTACTTGAGTTTGTCTGACAGGATTAAGCGCGCTATAGCAGGTCTTTAAGACCGACCCATTACAAGACATCAGATCAACTACTGGTCATCTAGCCATTACATTTGGCAAGCAACCTCTGGGAAACCATCCACAGAGGATGCAATTTTGGGGACCTCTAACTTCTCGTATATCAAAATGTCAGGTCAAAACTTTGACTTGACCATCAATTTGGTCATGGGGACGGAATCTTTAAAACTGTTGAACCGAAGAGTTGTCTTTGTGACCACCAGGTTAATCTTCTAGTGTTATTAGGTCAAAATGAAATACCTTGCAGTTTGCAGCACTGAACACATAGATTCAAGATAATTATATGAATAAGAACTTCTACAACAGCTCACAAGAGGAGCCCAATAAACATAGAAAGTGGCTTCCTGACGTGAATTCCAGAGATGACTAACAATTTCATGCCATTGTGGCTAAAATAAAACAAAAAGCTCCCTGAAGAAACAAACAAGATGATTCCTATCATGCTACCTCCTCCTAAACTAAAGACACCGGGTGAGGGAAGGTACAGTGTGTCATTGTGTTTTCTGTTTGTTTTGGTGCTTTCTAGGTTACAAGGGTTGACATTGGATGAATCTTTGTGTTCTCTGTCCTCCAAACAATGAGTTTAATAAACAACGGCTGAATTCACTTATGCGGCCTGGCCACGCATGATTATTCATGAATGCTCTGATACTTCTACAGTACCTAACATGTGTTTTCTTTCACTCAGGCTTGGCGAGGAGGCAATGTGCTGAGGTTATTGATTACACTTCTGAGAACTGCAGGGAGCAGAGACTCACTTGTGTCGCAGCCAGTATATCTTAGCTCATATGAGTAGTGACTCTTTTAATCAACACTGTCAGTTTGTCACAGCAGGGGAATTTTCTGTCAAATTCTGTCCAATATTACATTGAATTCTTGGCTTGGTATTTTAGTTTTGAGCCTCAGAAAATAAGACGGAGGCACAAAAAGATATTTTCTTTCAAAACTGTACGTTTCCAGCACATTTAAAGTAGACACATCTGTTGTAGTTCCTCTGCCTACTTACCAGTCAGAAGATGTCCTTTAAATACCACAGAATATATAAATGTTACCATTAGCATGCTAACATCATGGAGGTATTATCAAGGAATAGATACTGCATCCAAAGATGGCGCCTGTTCAGTCCAATATGAATTGCTCACCTTGCACATATGCTAAAAAGGTTTTCTAGCTTCCAGGTCCAGGTTCCCACAGCAAGGCGAAACAGCAGCCCCGTATCTAGTATCTCATACATCCATGGCTAACAATGCTCCCAATGATGCTAACGTGCAGATAAAGTTTACCATGTTCACCATCTTGGTTTAGCATGTTAGCATGCTAACATTTGGTTAGTAGCCTACTAAACACAAAGCACAGCTGAGGTGCATGGGAAATTTTGCAGGTAGGCTATCCGGTCAGAAATCAAAGCATGGGACATATTTAAAATTTTTATGTTGTATGAATGTTTAGAGATGGCACAGTTGCATACAAAATCAATGGCAAAGCCCGCTGTGGCTTGAACTGATGCTAAGACATGAAAATGTCTTCTTTCTGTCTGAACATAACTTAAGTGTTAAGAAAATTGTAAATTTGATCATATACAACTCCACGACAACAACGCTAACTCCATCAGTTGAGGAAGGTTGTGTGAAACGATCAAAAGTTCCAGAAGAGCCACTAAAGGAACCTTGTGAGGAGACAGTTTTGTCAAAAAACAGATGTTTGTCTTTTTTGATGCTCATGGTAATTTTCCTTTTTACTGTAGTTTTCTGTCTTAAAAAATATAAATGGATAGAAATAACAGTTTCCATCTTCTGAAAATGTGTTAAAGGAATCCTGTTTCTTCAAGGTCAATTAATAAGCCTTATAGTTAAGTCCAAGTCCCGACATTCATACATCACAATACAAAAAATCATATTAAAACTTTTACAGTTCTGGACAATGTCTGTTACATTTTGGTTCTGTAGTCACACTAGCTTTGTAACCTTTGTGCCGGCCATCATATCAGCATTTATTCAGCATCAGGCAGAACATCATCTCCATCTCAGCCTCATCTCTAACTCTGCACAAAGTTCAGGATGTTTTTCATTTCAGATTTCTGTCTTCTCCAGCTATCACTCAGGGTCGGGCGGAGGCCTGCTGGCCCTCAAGCCCTTGTTGCTAATATCTAGCGACACTGCAGCAACTCCCTCCGCTGTCTCCATTCTGCGCTCTGGAAACCTGAGCAGGAAAAGGCGGCGAGAAAGCAAAGTTGATGGGGATTTGGCAGTCGGCTGGCTACGAGGGCAAAGCACGGTACTGAAAATGGCAGCTGTCAAGAGATGTGACGCTGAGGGGGAGCAGGCGAGGTTCGACCTCCCCCACCGCCGCCCTGGTCTGTCTGAGGACTTTGTCACATGTGTTAGATACTCCTGGTCGTCACAGTAAATGCGGACCGGCAAGCTTGTCAAGTTGAGTGAGGAGGTATGTCCGTGCGTGAACTCAAGTGTGACTACTTAGGTAAATCCATTAAAGGGCTGAGAACAGAGGGGATTTCTTCATTGATTCAGCCAAAGCCAGGAGAGCGGGTGATATGAATATCTCATCACATTTAACATCACATTGCATCTAAGATATTGGAGATTACAAGTAAATATATAACAGTAAAATGAAATCTGAGGCTGACGATTAGACAAGAGTTGCACTTTTCAAACATCCCTGTAAGGTTTTTTAAAGAAGTGGTTGGGTAACTAGGAATCTCTAATACAACCTTAAAGCAACATAAGTAAATGTTAGAATGTTGGAAACTACAGAAATGGAAGATAATCATACATTTCTTGCTCAATAATAATGCAAACAACCTAACACTGCAGGAAGAAAATAGGCCTACAATGTGGTAAAGTCATGAAAGAAAATAGAACATACATCCACCATTTAATAATGAAACATATTTAGAAATTTGTAATGGATCTGCATCAAATACACAGAGAAAAGAAAAAAATATAAATAATCTGCTAGATTTAGTCTAGTTGACTCTAGTGTAGTCCAAGTAAAACAGCAGAAATGCTCAAAAACCTTTAAATGTTATGAAAGCCATGTATAAAAAATCTCAGAATTTGCAACAAAATCAAACCACTTGTTCCTTGTTGACAAAACTGTGTTATTATAAGATCAACTTAGTAGCTATTGTGGAACTTTCACTCAGCAAATGGAGTTTAAATGTCCATTTTTGGGAGCACTTTCAGGGTTTCTTGTTTTACTAATTTCATTTAAAGCAAAAAACATCAATAAGGGACAAAAAATCCCTGCTCAAAGTAAAAACTGATGTTTACTACTCTAAATCAGCAATAATACCAACAAAAAAAAAGATAGAAAATAGTGTAGCAGATTTAAAAAAAATTGTAGTAGGTCATGGGAAAAAAGTATAAAAATGCCCTGAAAAAATTATAATAATCTTTAGGATCAGCACCAAAATGAGGTCCCTGGCAAATGGTCTTACATTCAGTCAAACTGAACAAAAATCTGTTCTCATTCACATGCTGCCAAACAAATAAATGGAACTGAAAATATAATCTCTTTGCAAAGACGGAAAAATGGATGATAATCTTACATTTATAACGCAAACTATTCAAAGACAGAGGATCATGGTTGTCAGACGCAATATGGCACAATAATGAAAAATAAAATAAAAATCAGCAGGAAAACCAGAAAGGTAAAGATAATTCACTGCCCACAGAGGTTAAAACCGAAGTGTACGGTCACTGAAAGGTTACGCATGATCGAAAGGCCTAAAGTATATCCATACTTCAGCCATGCATGTGATCCTTACCGTTCCCTTGTTTAACTAATATTAAAGTTTAATGACATTCATACATCCATTTATACAGCGTGTTGTGCTGCGATACATTCATCGAGGCACCTATCCCCCTGTGAGGTCATGTGAGGTCAAACCCTCTCCTGATCCACGAGAAAACAACAATGTGCCAGCAAGTTTTCTTCTAACGCTGGAAAAGTGCAAAGACTCCCATGACAGGCTGGAAAAAACATCGGCAAGATGAACTGTGAACACAGCAATTGCTCTTCGCTGTCTTGCTCCAAGCGCCCGGGGCAGTTTGAACCAGGGCTGGTGGAACACGGGAGGGGAGAGGATTGTGGGTTGCACTGGAGGTGACGAGGTTGGATGGATTATTTGCTGCCAACTTAAGCGACAGCAAGGCTCATGCACTTCCTTCTTCTATAAAAAGTGTTTTTGCCCCCAAGGGACAGGGTGCTGTGGGACAATCATTAAGCTGTAAAGGGACGGCCCTCACCAATCAGCCCCCGTCAGTGTTCAGCAGCGCCGCAGCCTGACATGTGAAGCAACAGCTAATCGAAAGCCTCGTCCACTTTGCTTTCACATCAGCGGCTGCGCTCTTGCTGTTCGTTCTCTTTGTCTTTCTTTGTTCCACTCACTGTTTCTCTGCCTCTTATGTACTCATTCAGTCACACAAGTGACCCTAACCCTAATTTTCCATTGAATACTTTTTCTGAACTTACATAGCAAAATATATACCCTGAACAACACATTTCTAACAGGAACCTTTAATTCTATCATAGTTTTGACTTTGAATCCTGAAGAGGCAGTAGCAAGATATTTGCTGCCCTAAAGCAACAACACACCATTGACATATCTGCATGGGGACTATTTTGCTCATCAGGTGATTAAATTTCAGGCTTTCATTGTTGATTTTCCATCCTGTACCATCCTTTGGAGCCCACTTAAAAATGTGAAGATCCTGCAAATGGAGGCGTGTGAAGATTTATATCAGAGGAACTCTCACAGAGTTGTTGCAATCGTAACTGTTTGCTAATAGAGGTTGATAAAGGTTGTATATTACTTGTCACTTTAACTCGATCAGGTCACATAGGAGGAAGTACAGCTGTTGTCATCATTGTGGTCTTTATTATTGTTTTACAAGCT
>NW_023339718.1:20171541-20171732 GCF_004916995.1 Morone saxatilis
TGTAAACCTTGACATCAGACCATCTGTCTCTCTGTGTTTTAATTTATATAAGAGGTTTCTTCTCTTTATATGTTTCAGCTGCCTATCTCTAAAACTGGTACTTGTCCTTACGTTTGACCCGTCAGGGGTATTCTGCACCGCTCACTGCACTTTTTCATGCCCCACTGAACGTACTTTGATCACAAAGACTG
>NW_023339718.1:20171832-20172419 GCF_004916995.1 Morone saxatilis
CTGCTAGAAAGTCTGACTGTTTTGGCTAGCTCAGGTTGTGGACTATTCTTGTGTACCTGCTGTGGATTTTACAACCCTGTTTGGACAATAAACTGTTGAACGGTGGTCTCAGTCTGTGCTGTTCTTGGGTCCAACCTCACGCCCATTACACCATTAGTATATAAACCCCATTTCATTGTGGTTTAGTAGTTTTAAATTCAAAGCTTTCATTTGTCAGCTGTTTAAGTCTAGTTGTTAGCTGTTTCAGTTATCCACAAGCAGAGGCTGATTTTGGCTAAACTGGTATACTATTTAGACATAAATGGGTGTTTTGAACATACTATTAACAGATAGAGAAGTCCATTATGTTGCAGGAATGGATTGAGAACCTTTTATTGTCTGTTGTTTGTATGTTTTGACATGCCTCTGTTTTGCCATCGGCCTCCATTATAGTGTAACTGCTATGTATCAATGATGGCTACAGCTGCCTCCACAAAGTGTCTGTTTAGGCGATTAAAATCACTTGGTCTATATTAAACATATTTTTTTTTTTTTTGTACCCCAATATCGTGTTTCAATCCAGGAAATCAAATTTTGTCAGATGACTT
>NW_023339718.1:20172437-20183472 GCF_004916995.1 Morone saxatilis
TTTTTTTGCATTTTGCATCAATCCTGCATTGACTGCATTAACAACCAGCTAGCTTTAGATAATATCTTGATTGTTTCAATGCACCTTCTTAATATAGGCCTTGTAGAACCAAATCCACATACTGCAACACCAAACTTTGTCTGTTTGGAAATTCACATGGCTGAAAAAAATGTGATTGCTTTGTCCCCCTGATTATTCCAGTATGCAGCCAAAGTGTAGGCAGTAAACCATCTAGCACTGTGACAGGAACCAGAGGTATCATTTGTGTCGTGACTATGAAATCTGTCTCATGTGTTTGGCCTGGCCCTGACCATGAAATCAACAGAGTTTTAAGTTATGGAATTTGGAAACATTTTATGGAAATCTGCTGCCTAGCTCTTGTGTTTTGTTTTACGACTCCACTGAGGAAATAGTTCAAGTATATAAATGTTTTTACTGCTGCCACAACAACAATCCATCTACAATAAATATTTTGAAATCATTGTTTACTTTTCTTTCTAAAATGATGAAAATATTCATATTCCCCAAGAAGTTCTTCAGGATCGAAATTGTTTATGTACAAACAAATGTGAGTGACATGACATGCATGTTGGTAACACATGAATCCAGGCAGGGAGAGCAAAAAGAGAGCAAACAGTGAACTGTATTTAAACCTGGATTCCTTTTCTCCCTTCCTTCCTTTCATCTTTTTTTTTTTTAACTCTAAGAAGAAGAGCGAGACAGGACTAGAGATTTGACTGTCGCTCCATATTGTCCTTAATGAAGCTTTCATTTCACAGCATGAAAGACATGCAAATAAAAGCCACAGACTTCATTACTAACAGCATGCTGGACAAGATCAACAAAATCTTTGTTGACATGAATATAAAACGGTCCATGCATATTTTATTTGCAGTTATTTATTTTACTAGTTTATTTAACACGGTCATTAATATGAAATTTGTTGTGTTGTCAGGGTTATTTTGAGATCACGAGGCATAAAAAGAACAGTGAGGAGTTCAAAAAGTAATTCTTAGCTTTGGAGTAATAGCATAAATTTGGACTTAGAAAGACATTATTTTACATTCTCATTATTTAAAAGTTAGATCCAAGTTTTGTGAATTAGTGCTAGTGTGGTTAGCAGCGTTGAAAATGGTCAGATTTGATAGATATGTAAGTTATTGAACAACAGTGCAAAATATCTCACCATGTTCAGTCATGGACCAACTAAACTAGAGCATTTATTAAAACCTTTGCGCTGTCCCATCCCCATTGCTAAACATCAGGAAGCCGCTGAATGTTCCTACTGTGACATTAATCGGTTCAGCCTAATGTTTCCAGAAATTAATCCATGCGCCCTCACACAGGCTTTCACTTCCTCCCATGATACACCACGCCAAAGAAATCTTTGACGTCTCAACAGCGCAGTGAAAGAAGACGAAAGGGTAATCCTGAAACGACTTCATCACCTGTTTTTCCCGTCATCCAGCCCTCCCTGACGCTCCGTCTGAGTGTATTTATCCCGATTTCCCTCTAATCCAATTAAACATGGGAGCAGAGGTGCTGTCACTGCCAAACATGTTTCTGCAGGAGCCAACTGAAGAAAAAAAAAAAGCATTGAGACAGATTAAGGCAAAGAAGATCCTTAATTTGTTAATCACTGAACTCTGCTGTCACTGATAGGGGGAACGAGCACGTCTTCATACACAGGCCCTGATATGAATGGGGAGTCAAGCGTGAAACACAAAGGGGGAATCAAGAACAATTACCGGTAGAGGATGAGAGGATCAAACATGGATTCATTTCATTATCTGGACGATGCCTTGCTGCCTGTCCTTCTCTAAATGCTAACGTCTGCCTCAGAGGAGCATGGAGTCAGTGCAGATGTGTGCTTTAACTGAGGCCCACTGTGGAGGGATGTAATGGAGGGTGAACCCACAAGAAGTCAGTTCAAGTGTACATCTTGATAATGTGAATTCACAGTTTGACTAGTTCTCAAACTGTTGTTGACTGTGTGATGATTGGGTTCTCTAATGGGAATAATGGCAATCAAAGCTGCATCTGGCATTATATTCAAGTAAAATTCAAAATGGGTAAGTGTAACTTTACTGGGACGTCATTAATCTTCTTGTGATTAGGGCTTTATGTTTCTTAATGTTTTTATACTATCTTATTGTAGTTCTATCCTATGCCACAAAGTGGGGTACAACAGAGGTGTGTCTAGCTGCAGACCTAAGACTTGAGACTGACTACTATGAGACTTAAAAGCAAAAACATTTAAGTCTCAAGTTTAGACCTGGGAAAATTCCCAGACTTGTTCTCATCTGTGTAAAACATACTATAAAAAGGAAAAATGCTATAAACATAGATTTGAAAGGAACATTTTATATATTCTGTGACTTTTTAAAGGACAGATTTTTCCAAGTCTATCTTAATACAATACACTCTGTTGTTGAGAGAGTTATTGACAGCCCTGTCTCTAGAAATTATGTTTATATACAACTAATTTGAACCAGCAAATATGTTTTGAGAGGAAAGTAATGCTGACCAAATTACAATAAATTTTTTATTAACATAATGATCCGTATCAGTAGAATATTCACTGGCAACAAGTTTCATCTATTTTTTAATAATAGCCAATACAACATTATTCAGAAGTCAGCACTAACTTGAAACATAAATTTTTTTTTATTAACACTGGGCCGAAAATCACAGTCTTCCTCTAATCTTAACCAAAGGAGTAGCAGGAGTATAGACGCAAACCCTGGATTGACAGAAACACAGTTTGGGAAACACAGTGGGAACCAAAAGTATAAACTTTGCCCACTTGATTTGTCAAACTCAGACTGCTGTATCCTCATACTAGCTGCAGTTAAACTTTAAAAAGTGTTTTGCAGATCTTCGTCCATAACTTTATAATGGTGTTAGCTCCATATCATTATCACTAACATAAGTAACCGCAATTTTAACACTCAAAAAACCACATCAGTTAGGCTCTTCCAACATGGCAGCATGTCCTCTGTAACACCAGTAGTTGATGAAGCTGATGTGGAGCAGCTGATGAACAACAAAAGATTGTCACTGTGTGCATAATTACCATTCACACTTATTATCGGGCAGGTGCAGGAGCTGTCCCAAACACACACACGCATTCATTACACACACACACATACACACACTCTTGGCTTTTGTGTGTTTTGACACTTGGCCTCAAGTCATGATTGATAGATGCTGTTTACTTGTGGGCAAGGCACTCAATTTCAACTTAAGATGCCATTAGTGACAAACAATGCTTTCTCAAAGGAGGAAAAACAAGCTAAAATAACAGTTATTAAGGTAATTATGAGTTATAGATGCTATTAGAGCTCGATGGATCTTTGTTATTGTGACTAATACTTCTTTGGTAGGTTTTCTTGAGGTGCCTTGATTCTGTGACGCCTCTCCAATTATCGATAACGAGTTTTTTCTCTCTTGATGAAGCATCATCAACACCCAACAGTTCTGAACTTCAAGGACCTTCAGAGGGTGAAGCTGTACAGCCAGTACAACAGTAAAGATCTATTGACTACACACTGAACCACACTGAGTCACTGAGGGCAGGAAACTGATTCAGCAATGCTCCCAGTTGGTGAGTTAAGTAGGGTCTACTACTCTCTCACCCCTACCTAATGTTTCCTTTCTCCTATCTGTGTGAATGGTGTACTTTTGCCTCCTTTGTGAGTCTGTGTAGTCCGTCCTCTTTCCAGGTCTCCATGGCGGAGAAGAGGTCCTGTTGATCAACATACTCTTAGGCCCATGTTCTTCATATATGTTCACAGCAAATCTATATCCTCCATCCTGGGAGAGGACAGACAGATACGACAAAAGTCTATTTTGCCTATATTTTCCCACCTGTGAAAGGGGATGTATATAGTTTTTCCTTAACTGAATCAAGGGTCTGTGGATAGAGGGTGTCATATGCTGTAGCCTACAGATTGTAAAGCCCCTTGAGGCAAATTTGTGATTTGTGATGTTGGGTTATATTAAAACAGGTTTTGTTCAGAGTTAGGAAATTGCGCAAACATATGAAGATTACCCCTGATTCCATTCCAGTTTGGGTCATAACAAAATGTGCTCATTTGGAGGACAAAAGTGGAATTTAAATGACTCATTCCTTCTGTGTTTTATCATTGTGCAGGTTGAAGACAGTTTCTCTTAAAAGATCTGCATGAGAAAGTAATAATTTGAAAGAAAGCGGTCAAAGGTTCATTGGCGTTCCCTCCATACATTTGAGGGTCCATTGCTGACAGAAATGTTGCTAGCCTTCTTTCTTAACTATTAGAAATATTTGTTTGTTCTTTCTCTTTTGCATTTTGTCATGGGTTTGTCTCTTGATTAGCTTCAACACTTCACTGCTTCCATAAATTAGTGTTGTTGTTTTAACTGTCACTTTTGATTTCTCCCCCAGCTTAAAAGCCCCATGACAAATTCATGCACTGAAACTATTTTCTCAAGCCACTGGATTCTTA
Organism: Morone saxatilis; assembly: GCF_004916995.1. Lineage (NCBI taxonomy): Eukaryota > Metazoa > Chordata > Actinopteri > Moronidae > Morone > Morone saxatilis. Next base: position 20,176,925 of record NW_023339718.1, read on the forward strand.
TAAACATGTACATTTGCCGAATAATAGGAAATACATGCTTGTTGTTTTTTTTTGTTCTCTTTGTTTAATGGAGCCCTGCTCAGGATGCACCAAGTTAGGTAGCATATACTGAAACCAAATGGCGTGCAAAAGAATTAACATTCTAATTAAAATCTAATTAGACTTTGATTTGCCAGATAATTATACTCGTGTGTCGCTGTTCTCTGGACTATTCAGATTTGATGAGGTGTGTTAGTGGTAATTACCTTGCTGATATGGAGTTGTGTGACAGCGCAGTTTTCACACTGAGGCAAAACAAAAGAAAATAGATTTACTTACTTGGGATAATCCATGTTTCAGTAGAAGCTGTGGTCTGAGTCTTTGGTTCTTGCACTTAATAAGGTGAGAGTAGTTCCTGAACGTAGAGCAAAATGAGAATATATAACAATCAGGATTTTAACAAGATGCTGGACATCAGTGTTTTGTGTTAATGTTGTCTATAGCCAATTTTCAATATTTAATATCTTTACATTTTTAAGTTTTCATAACAGAAGAAGTATGTTACTCACATTTCTAAGCTCTCCAATTAAAAACATACAATTTGTATATGAAGTTTAACATTAACCTTTCTATTACGAAAATGGAAGTCTCTCTTAAGGTCCAACAATGTTTTCATTAGTATATCATAACCTGAAAATAAGAATTCTTGTGTTTTCGTTACCTTCTAATGAGTAATTTTTATCTACAGATGCTGGGCGTCACCTTTCCATGGAGACCACCACGTTGAACCGCCATGTTTCTACAGTAGCCCAGAATGGACAAACCAAAAACTGGAATTCAATCACTAGCTGCCACTGAATCCTACACACTGGACCTTTACATTCAATAATATTGTTGAGCAATTTAATTAATCGTGGGTATGGAGGAATTTGATGATATCAAAAAAAGATACCCAATATTTAGTGTTAGTGTAACAGCCAGTAATTGGCCTGTAAATTTACATACAGTACATGTATATATTTATTAGGACTACATACACACAATACTTACTTTTCATAAAATTCTACAGTGTCTACTGCTGTTGTGTTAGCATTTACTTTTACTCTGCTCCAGTTAAATAGAAACATGATTATAAACTACTATAAATATATTGGAATGTCACATTCCCCAAATCATCTTGAGACCATCTTTGGCTCACATCTGTCTGATGTGCAGGAGGAAGCGAAAGCAGGCAAGCAGACCAAAGTGTGGAATCACAATGGATTTAATGACTTAATGACAAAATTAAAAAAAGACTGACTCTAAAACTAATGACTTTTAACTTCACTTGACTTTAACCTATTGACTTTGAACTTTTAAAATGCTGTGGTAAAACAAACGCAAAAAGCAAATCAGCTCTTTTCTTATTATATACTTGAATCAACCTGATAACAACCAATCACATTTCATAAGCAGGAGGGAAATGTCTTTGGAACTGAAGACTCTGCAGTTAGTGTTAGTGGGGCTCAAAAAATAGTTTAGGACTTGACTCAGGACTGGCCAATACTAATAGCCAAGACTTGCTTGTGACTTGCAAAACAAGGACTTTGTCCCACCTCTGCAAGTAGAAAAAGTTCACTGTATGTCATGCTACAATTAAAGATAAGATCAGATAAGTTTTTCTCGGTTACTTCCTGTTTTATTTTGTAGTTTTCCTCCTCTTGTGTCTCGTTCTACTTCACTTCCTGTCTTTGTCTTTTTCACCCCATTTTTGATTGTTTGCTCGGCCTTGATTGTGTTCACCTGTGTTCAGTTAATCCCCTTCTCCAGAGTATATGTTTTTTTGGATTACTACCTGTTTTTGACACTCTGCCTCTTCCCTGTTGGATTCGTTTGCTCATTCTGATTGACCTCCTGTGTACTGATCCTATTTTTGGCAAAAAAGACTTGCATTTGGGTCCTATTTTTTGTGTTATCACTGTTATAACCAATTTACAGTGTAGGCACTTTCAACTAATCAGATCAATGGACCATATAATGTAGTCAAACTCTTCTTCAAGCCAATCGAGAGAAGAGCGAAGACATCTTTTTCATCAAGAAAAGCCTTCAGTGCCGTTCTTTTCTCTTCTTTCAATGAAGAAATGCTCTCCTGTTCTCATATAACTGATGCTAGCAGCAACTACGCTAAGCTCTTTAGCAGTCAGATCTCTGGATTTTGTTGTCTTGCAGGGTTAGGTCGAAGGGCCATCCCAGGACAGAGGTGCCCTTTTTAACCAGTCTGTTAAGTCTCTTCCAGTCAGCCGTCGAGGTGCTGCTGCTCTAGCAGACCACTCTGTAGAAGATGGCTGATGCCACCACAGAGTCACAGAATTTGTCCTCAGGAGTGCCGCTAGGGTTGCCACCAGCGTGGAAAAATAAGGGACACTTTGGCAGCAGACCATGCTGTGGGGAACAAAAATGGGGTCTGGGGGTCCTCCCCCATGAGATTTTGAGTGTCAGACACTTCATGTCCTGCATTCTGGTTACATTTTACAAACCAATTAGAGCTTTTTATGCATCAATTTAAAGGTCCTGCTACCTTCAGCATGAATGTGAAGGAAATAAAAAGTCAATAGAGTGAGGCACAGCTGCATCAATTATATGACGAATCAAATGATCTGATGTAGATCATAGACAGGACAAATGTTTGGTCTGTCAAAATGAAATTCACATTTCTGTGAAACTGTTTAGAACAGCTCTCCTGGATGTAGGCACTGACATAAAAATCAACCTGTTCCAGAATGAAGGAAATGTGGAGAAACAAAAAAAGTAGTAATTTATCTAGGTTGTTTGACCTTTTGTTTGACCTTTTAAAAAATGTTAATTTCCTCAACAATTAGTCAGCATCTCCAAATGAATATGGACTACAAACCTCTATTTTGATGCTATGTTTACATGGATTTTAATGCTGGTGCCAGCTGTTGTATCACCAACTTATTTGCTATGTACAGTTAGACAGCGACATATGCAGTAAAACCAGCAGACAAATAAACCGAAATGAATTCCAGAAATTGCAATAAATATATAAAACCCTTTAACTCTACCTTTATTGAGCATGTTTTGCAGCAGATACAGGTAAACCAGGTAGAGCTCAACAACAGCTGTGCTGCTTTCACTTTGAGTGTCTGTCAGTGTGTGTTTACCTAATTCCATAGCCTGAAGCCACAAGTGATCAGATAAGCTCAAACCTGGAATTTCCTGTATGTCCTGGAAAATACCACTTGATGAAAGGTATTAGCGTTTATTGTAACCTGAGGTGGTGGTAGTCAGAAACACAGGAGTTACGAAACCTAATTACTCATCTACAGTCAATAGATACAACTGTGAGAACATTTGCATCATCCGTCTTGGTATTCCCTTTAAGACTTTTGGTTTTGGAATGCCACTTGGCCACATGTTCACATTGCAGTTGGTGAAATGGTGCTGTGGAGCTCAGCGGGTGGAGCATGGCAGCAATAGGATGAGGAAGGCTTCAGTTTTATGCATACAGCTCCGGGGTGCATTGCCAGGTTTAGAGGTTCAGCTCCCTGTGTAGATCAATGAGTAGAGAAATGCACTAAGTCTGCCAGATTTGGGGATTTAAATCACACAATGAGCCATCCATGCTGAAATTGGAGGCACCTGTGGTTTCCATAGTGTGCCTTGAATAAAAAGGCACATTTAATTGAATGTTAAACAGAAAATTTGTCTTACATGTTATCTATGCTCAGTGCTTTCAGGGACTCATTTTGAAAATAGCCTATGTGTTTCTAATTGCATTGAAAATGTACATCAAGACACAACTGCTCTAAATCAGTCAGTTCTCGTATTTTCTCCTTTGTATATTTTGACTGTTATGCATCGAGGCACATTCCCGCTATGTGAAAACCTACTTGGCAATAAATGGTCACTGATCACTGCAAGGTACAATAAACTGCAGATACCCATATCCACAATGCATTTGCTCAATACCAGACCGCTTTTGCATTCTAGAGTCTGTTGCTGTTGTGTGTTATTGAAGGAGCACAGGCCAAAGTTATTCTTGGGCACATATGAGGGTCGTCACCCTCTTTGCACATGAGTTATAAAAACTGAAAGAGGAGGAATGAAGAAACACAAACTGGGTGAGAAAATAAACACAACGAAGCTTACAAAAACACATGCGGGAAAAAAATATTTATAAGGAATTCTTTACTGCTGAACTTCAGAATGTGTCCTTGTGCCACATCTCTGAAACATCTTAGATTTCCACAGACCTCACATCTGCAGCCTCTTCCTGTCGTCATTTTGCCAACAGACTTTTCTGTTTCCTTTAGAGTGATTGTTCTTCTCTGTATTGGGAAAAGAGTTTTGGATGCCTCATGCCTGCTTTGTTTGCCACGTATGTTCATGCTATTTCAAATGTAGTGTGTCAAGACACGCTGATATCAATGGTTCAATAACAAGCTCTTAACCTGGATATTAGCAAATATTTGAGGAAGAAGGAGAAGAAACATTTTCTGATGCCTTTGCAGCTTGTGTGGTTCTTCCAAAAATCATAATAGCCCGAAGAGTTGGACACGGAAATCATCTTGTATCTGTGTCCCCCTCTCTGTGTTAGTTTGTGGGCCAAAAGTTAACAAGAACCTTGTGGTTTTAATTGCAACACAAATGCAAGTTTTGTTTCATACAGGACCAACATGTTCAGCCACGACACAATATTTCTGATCCAAATTTATAGAGATATAGTATATTATAGTATAGTATAGTATAGTATAGTAGTAGTAGTAGTAGTATAGTATAGTACAAATAGACTTAATTTGTCTATTATGTATAAGCTATATAGTGTTAGTGCCTCGCTCATTAACTACACACTACTACTTTTAAATCTTTCCAGTCTGAAGACAAAGAACACTACAATATTTCGTAACTGACATCAACTCTGTTTGTCCAACTTCTTTTTTTAATGTAACATTATTAAGTAACCTTGTTCAAAGGATGATTCAGATGTTGTGGGGCGTGTGCACTGGGACCTCCAGGCTCTGTCCAACAGCTGGTTTCACCTCGGTCATGCGCACGGGACTGGAAACTGCTGAGGCTTTTAAGTGCTGTCGGAAAGACTGCATTGAAACTTGTTCAAACGTGAAGAGACAAACAATTTGTGAACTCTGTGTCGCTACTTCGGTGAGACGTTTAGAGACACAGGATGGCCTAGTGGGTTTCTGCATTTGGATTCTCACACCGTGTGTTCCTTCCCTTCCTGTATGTGATGCGTGTCATTAAGGATGGAAATGAGTATATGTCATACTTTGTAGATGGCATTGAGTTTGTATATGTTGCGCAACTTATATATACCTCATTCTACTATTAAATGCAGCAGCGTTAAGCCCTGGTGTCGGTGCATTAATAAAACAAGTCATAAGCCATGTTTAAAGTGTTTATTACCAACCATTTTATAATCAACAAAAACTCTCCGCCTGCAGCACTCAGACGTACGAGCTTCCGAAGAGCACTTGAAGGCAGCCTAACTTTTCCAAGCACTGTGTACTTTTAGCACGGTGAACTATTAGCATCGATTAAAGCTATCTTCTTAACAGAGTCTGTGTGCGTTGTGGGGCCAGGTTGGTGTTACTGAGGATGTGGGAGAAGAGTGAGTCAAGAGGATGAAGAAATCCCGCCGCTGCTGACGTCGGAGCGGTGATTTCCTTTATTTCGCAGGTCAATCAGTTAACTGGGTTGTTTTGGAGGAACTTTGACATGAACTGCTCACTCACCGCGGGATGTGCACGTCGTATTCAGCTGCCTGCGCTCTGTGACACTCCTTCGAGGCTATTTATTGTTTAAACTCTTCACTGAGTTGTTTGTGTGTGTGTGTGTGTGTGTGGCAAACATGTTTGAAAAGTTGTCACGTTATTTCCCCGCGGAAGGTGAGCTTTTCCCCGGGAAGAGTCGGTGGACCTCGGCGGCGGTTGCTGTGGTCCTCCTGGGTCTGTTTGCTTCGTCTTGCTGGGCAGAGGAAGCGTCCTGCCACGGAGCCTACGACCTCTACTTTGTTTTAGACAAGTAAGTGAGACAAAAAGTTTTGGTTTCAGACCGCTGTCCGCTCTTCCTAAAGCTAACGCTGGAGACTCTGTAACCCTTTGTTGTGTGCAAATCTCGATATGTAGTTATTTTTGTTTACCTGTTAGATGCACGCAGGTGTCACACACTTTTCTGTGACCCCTGCTATCCGGTGACCTGATTTTGGGCCACTGCAGTAGTTTTTGCATACTCGCATGCTGCATTTGGAAAGCTGCTACCAAACATGGTGATATCACAGTGTTAGGTTGAGTACCAAACGTGGCCAAAAGTTTATGGACAGTCGTCTCCACGCGTGCAGCCGTGTAGATGGGAGGGTCCATATACTCTTAATGAAGGGAAGTGTGGATGTACAGATACAGTGGAAATTGCTAAGACATTGATGGAAATGGTTTTGGGAAAGCCCTTTCCTGTCTCAACATGATAATGTGCACAAAGCCGGGAGCATAAAGGATTCGTTTTCCCAGTTTGGTCTGGAACTTGAGTCGATCTCAACCCCCGTCCAACCCCTTTGG
>NW_023339718.1:20183572-20183856 GCF_004916995.1 Morone saxatilis
GAATAGGAGCAAATCCCTGCAGCCTGGTTCAACATCCTGTTGCAGCTCCTTAGTGCCCATCATACTGCAGTAGGTCTGGGAAGCTTCCAGTGAGTAATTCACATTCACTGCAAAGACCACATTTAGCCCATCTACCACAAGTTACTGTACACTTCCAAGTACATCAGTTCAAAGGTTTGCTTTGATTTTAATAATAGACACAATTCACATTACACAGAGGATGGATCCCTGATGGTGTTGACCAAAGACACCCACTCTGACAAACATCAAGGACCTGCATGAGT
>NW_023339718.1:20183871-20187303 GCF_004916995.1 Morone saxatilis
GGACCACGACCACACTGACAACAAGTAGTCTTATGTGCCTACGGTTAACCAAGCCTTAACCATGCTGTCTTTAAAGGGTTTATCACATGGTGTCACAAGGTTTGTCCATGTATTGTGTCCTTTTACGTGGGTCATGCTGCCAGTGTTAGGGAGTGACCATGAAAAAGGAAGACTGGTTTGTCATCTCTTCCTCCCTTACAATAGCAAAGAAAACATTTACTGCTTTAAAACACTTTTTATAAATAGGTTTAACCATGTTTTGTGACGTGTAGATCATTCCATTATTTAGGCATTTATGGAGATGGGAATAGCCATTATCTTGTCCTATGGGATCAGCTAAGAGGAATTTTACCATTGTCACATATCACCTTAACATATGACCATTTAAGCCCTTGAATATCACCAGAGAGAAGACCTTAAACATCTCGGACAAGTCCTCCACGTTTTTTTTTTTTTTTTGTTATTCCTGCAAACTAGCAAGAAATAATTGCATCAGCATTTGGAACAGAAGTTGGCCGTGTACCACTTCCTGTGTCTTTATGCACTCAGACATCAAACATACAGCCACTGCACAGCCAGTTTCAGTCAGTTCAGCAAAACCTTGCAGCGCTGCAGCGGCGTCATGCAAAAAGACCTCCGATATATTACGCAGAGTTTACAGCTTTGACAGCAACTGTTTTTAATCCTGTCCTCCCCCGGCTTGGAAACGTGCCATTACTCGGGGCCGTTGAGTTGAAACACTGCTCCCCTGACCCATTTTCAAACTACCCCACCCTCATCTAAATTGCAAAATTACAGGATGATGACTGAGATTATTGGTAGTATTAAGTTTGGTCAAGAACATAGATCTTAGTTTACTCTTCCTTTTTTTTTTTGTATACATTTGTAGGTTGAGGGTTTAAATTAAATATGCACGTTTATATTTGTGAAATCTAAAAGCCTAATCTGCAGTTTCTGGGTGTCAAATAGTTGCGTGTCTCTTCTCCTGGAAGTTTACTGTGCCCTTGCAGATAATAGCTCCACTGTCAGATTTCCTGATCCTACCGATAAGACTAAAGTCCCAATGTCAGCAGTTTGAGTTGCAGATTTGTTGCAGCAGTAATCTGCAACTTTTCTATACAAACAAATGTCCATTTTGGTGTTCCAAGTGTTGATGTTTCAGGCTGAGGCCAGTTCATGCAAGCTGTTCTGTTTGGTGCGCACTCAATCACTAGCCCCTTCAACATGATAGAAATGTGTAAAAATATCCCTGCCGCACCAACATGCTTCACCGCCGCTAATTACCCAGTGACACTCCAGTATTGTCAGAGTTCAGTGGAACTTTCCTTTACCCTCACAGCCGTCCGTGTCTTCCCTCCACGGTGTGACCTTGTCTTTGAGCAGCAGGGAGGAGAGAGAGGTGGAATGAAAGATGAGCCTCCCAATGGTCAAACTCTTTTGTTTTATGTTCTCCGCACATACATTGAATTGTAATTATTGGTTTAATGACCTCTTTGTCGTTACTTGAAGGGCACATTTTACACACTGTGTTCATTGTGGTGAGATTGACTTATCGAGGGGTGAGAAGGGCCAAGGGCTACAGGTTGACACCCACCTAACATTGGTTTGTCCTTGATCACAGCGAGAAATTTATGCCTCTGTTTCCACAATTACCAGTACTTAATTAGTTTTAATGAGACAAAAGACAGTGGTGGAAGAAGTCCTCAGTGCTTTAACTCAAATAAAGATAGAAATACCCCCCAAAGCAAAACCTGCTGTTTATAGTTTGGGGAATTTTCATGTGTTCATAATACTGGAAAATGGAAGAAAAGAAGAAAAAACTGTTGGAGAGGACAAAGGAGAGCTGCAGAGATATGACTGGAGGAGAAATGGAAGGAAAGAAGAAAAGCAGGAATGAAACCAAGTCTCACAGTCCCAGTACCTACTATGGACTTTATCCATTCTACTGTATTCATGCTCAATAGACTCTTTATTAGATATTTTTCTTTGACCTATTTGGAAAGTCCTATATTGGATTAAGTACATTAGTAGTGGCCATATTTAAATATGATGTAATGCTATTTGTGCTGTGCTTGTGTTTTTTATGTTACACATTTCCTGTTTATCTTTAATTGTCTCCTTTTCCTGCCCGTGGCTCTTGCTGCAAACCTGGCCAACTAAACTTGAATTGACTTCACCTCCTCAAAAAGGGTCATCTCCACCACTGTCTACTCCTTCCTGTTCATAGTTACTTTGGTGATTTTACCACCATTATATTGGGAAATAAATTCTAATTCTGCTTGCCAACTAGAAAGGCGAAGCTCCTGTGAACATTTGAGGGTTGTAACAGCTGAAGTGGCTGCTATAGAACACAGACTTATCAGCACAATTATCCAGCATGTGGCTGGTGTTAATGTCCAACTGTGGTTGTGGTACAAAGCACAAATACTGTACAGTATTTTACTCCCCAGCACACAATCTGCTGCCACTGACGAGCTGCAAACTGACTGTTGTTTTCTTGTTCCAGGTCTGGAAGTGTCTCTGCTGACTGGTTCGAGATTTACTCGTTCGTGAAGAACCTTACCGACAGATTTGTGAGGTGAGTACAAAGTCGCCACTGTCACTGTCATACATTTTCGTTGGAAAGCAGAAAATGGTTTCATAATGCTGCTATTTTGAAAGAAGAAAAACATGAAGTGAAATTAAGCTTCTCAGACCTGCAGATACTGAATGGAGCGAGGGCAAACAGTGATTTAAGAACAATGACAGCATGTAGCATTATCAAACAATAAAAACAGTACATATAAGAAGAATGTTCTTCCAGAAAAGATATTCACCATCTCTTAGAAATGTCACCACACTGACAGGATTAACTGAGAGCAGAAATAGTACAACCCTTTTCACCAAATACGCCTTTACCTTGGTTGTTTTATCGAATAAATGCCTATAATTAAAGAGCCTACGACGTTAGTTGCAGCCTGTTGCGCAGATTTAAAGCACTTCACACCTGTTTTTACAAACTATCAAAATGGCAAAAATCAATGACATCCTTTTTGCACATAATTCATTAAAGAGACGAAACCAGAGAAACCGGCTTGAAAACGTTCAGCTTGCATAACGTTTGAGTCAAACGGCGCCTGCCAGCACAGTACAGACGGTAGCGACCCAGCCAGAATGAAGTGGTTGGTTGAAGAAAATAGCAAAGGCACCAGGTGGGAGTGGGTGGCAGAGAGGAGCAGTCTTCTGGGCTGTGAGAATGGCCATTTGCACCGGGGGGGTCCGGCTCCACACTTATCCCCTGCTTCCACCACAGAACGGCTGACAGGCAGACAATGTACAGTAAAGCAAAAGAACACTGGAAGGCGACGAGGACAATCTGCTAAACAATGCTCGCTCACCAAGAGCTCTTCTGTTCCGCCATGTGGAGCAAACTGGACTACTTCAACCCCCCCC
>NW_023339718.1:20187403-20222800 GCF_004916995.1 Morone saxatilis
CACCCAAAAGGGAGGAAAAAATCCCACCACCACCCCCTGATATGTCCTTGGCATCGCTGCCTCTTTATTCGTAGTCTTTGTTAGAAACAGAAAATATCGCAACATATACAATCATAAGCTCCACTCAAAGCCTAAAGTTCGCCGTTAAGTCACCACCCACGATTTGTCATCTGTGACTTGAGCGTGGTTAGTTTTTAGTCCACATATGAACTTGCAGACAGGATGTGGATGTATACGGCTGCTACCGCTCCCTGCCAGATCTGGCCGTGTGGCTTAAAGATTGTGCTATGTTTGCGGGGGAGGATCGCGACTGGGCCATGTGTCACGTGGGTGAGAAATATCAGCACCTCTCCTTATGCTCCGAAGGCTTCGGATCTCTGAAGGAAACACTTGTGCGCTTAATTATTTGAAGTTTAACTCGCTCTGTGGGATGGCATCCGTGTGCTTTGCGTTTGTAACATAGGTGGGAAGTAACTGAGTACATTTAACCAATCCTTTACTTTCATTGATACCTTTACTTGAGGTATGCCATTTGTTGGCGACTGCGTTTTCCCCTCTGTATCAAGAAAGAGTAGTATTGTAACTATTTTGCACCCGGACATTTGGTCTGAGGCGGAGTAGTGTCCACTATACATTTATTTATTATTTCATATTCAGTGTGAGATAACTTTATAAAAAATGACTTTTGTTCAGTAAAAAATCTTAAAATATACATATTTCAAATGTATTGAAACAGCCTCGTATCCGCAGCTTAATTACACAGTGACTTATAAAGCTATCCAATGAGTTTTTAGAAAATAGAATAAACATGGAAATCATGGAAACAACTGGAAATTGATTTTTTTTTTTTTAAATCCTGGAAATATTTTATGTTGTCCTGGAAATTTAGGATGTCCTGGAAAGATCCTGGAAAATTATTTCTTCAAAAGAGTGGGAACCCTGAGATAATTTACTCCTTGTTCATCAGGCATCAGAATCCTTAGAATGAAGTCAAGTTTATGTCATTTCAGGAAGAGCAACAGCGGAGGAATCCCTCTCCAGGATGGACAAACAGATATCTTGTGAACAGAGTAGACCAAAAAGACAGGAGTAGAATTACGATAAGGAGAATAAAGATACAATATTAGGCAGATAGGTTGTGCACGTATATGAAGAATAAATGATTTCATAGTGTCCAGTTTTGCTTATTTTGCGGTTGCCTTTTATCACTGACTACTTTTACTGTTATAGCTGCTGCTTTGCTTTTACTTAAGTAAAATCAAAGGACTTGTATTTGAGTATTTTTCACAGTTCTCAACACGAGGACGTTTTTGCTTTCCGGGTTGCACCCTTTCCTCATATCTGTGCTGATTTAGTTTCACAAGTTTCAGCTGGATATTTACTCAGAAACCAGCTGTGTTCATATTTATGTGACAGCGAGAGTGCTGTAATATGACAGAGCGATACTAAATGTAAACAGCACGGGTTGTGCAGCGAACAGCCTGATGCCGCACACGGTGGTCAGAGACACATCGGAGTGTCCAGTTTCAGTTCACACCCTTTTAAAGTCACAGGTACAAAGTATATATTTGCGCAACAGGATGTGTATGTGTGTTTATGTGTGACTCATCCCAACAACATGTTTCCTGTCTGTGAATTGATTAATCACTTCCTTCATTCCCACAGAAGCTGCTTTAAGTTGCACACTAATATTAGTTGACATTAAATGAGCCCCTTCTGTTTGGCTAATTATTCATTCCTCTTTCGTTCCCCTTAACTGAACTGAGCTCATGTAAAAGCTTTATATACAACTGTCAGTCACACTGACTCATTTATAGCCATTCTGAGTATTTTACATGTCATACTGTGTGGGTGGTTGATAAAGAGGATCAAGGACGGAAGTGATGATTTTATGGAGTAAGGAAGGAGAAAACCTAGATAGATATTACAATATTGTAGTATATTGTCTTTGATCAGTGTTATTCTACTTGAAGAAAGAGATATTTCTGATTCCTAATTTTTAATTTTTGTTGTTCTCTACAGCCCCAGAATGAGAGTCTCATTCATCGTTTTCTCGGCCAGAGCAACAGTCCTGCTGCCACTGACTGGAGACAGGTACTGAACTCTCTGGAACAGATTCATGATGCGGATTTCATGTGTCTGCATTAGTAGGTTACTGTACCTCACCTTAAGAAGTCTCATGCTCTAAATATGTCTTATTATGTCTGGCATTTTAGGAAGGAAAGGACAATTTTGTCAACTTTTGCTCAGTTTTTACATTTTGTTTTATATCCCACAGTTGTGAGATGATATAAATTTGTTAACTGTCATATTTTAAGCCATTGCAGCAATCTGCTCTCTGTGTATTTGGTCAGTGTTGGATATGTAACTTGAAATGAAGTAACTTCTCACAGGCCACCATAGATTAAGTGTTTGCATGGTGACATTAGATTGAGGTTGAGGTTAGAGGTTGAATTCCCACTGGGCTGTTAAATGCTGAAAAAAAGACTCTTGAGACATTCTGGATAAACAGCTTCTTCTTTATTACAAGAACAACTTGTACTCCAAACTCCACCACATTGTGTAGCTACCTTTTTAGTAGTGTGCACAGTGTTACTTTCTAATATGATTTCAGTACAGTTGGACAAAATGTTAATTCACTCATTTATTTGATGTGTTTTAAGAGATGAGATAGAAGAGGGTCTGAAGCGCTTGCGGGACGTGAAACCAGCAGGTGAAACATATATGCATGAAGGAATAAAACAGGTCAGTTTACCCTCTCAGATGAATCCAATTGCAGCTCAGGAAACTTTTTAAAAACATTCAGATTATTGTAAAATTGTAATCTGATGAAATGTTTGTCATTCATTTTGAACCTGAAGGCCTCAGTTCAGATAAAGGCACAAAACATCAAGTCCTCTAGCATCATCCTGGCTCTGACGGACGGGAAGCTTGAAGTTTACGTTCACGAGCTCACAGTGAAAGAGGTGAGGTTCATATTGTTGTATTGGTATTGGCAGCTGTCTTATTTAAGTGTCATAATGTTGAAATTCTGTTGTCAAAACTAAATTCATGCTGCTATTAGTTCAATTTAATGGGATTTGGTGCCTGGACAGCCTGCATTATTTTTCTTATTTTCCTCACATTTGACCTGTTTCACATCATCTACACATTTGTTTGATCTGCAGGCTGATGGCGCAAGGAATTATGGCGCTCGTGTTTACTGTGTGGGTATCAAGGACTTTGATGAGCAGCAGGTAAGAGAGCTTCAGTCTTAATCTGCAGCAGTCAAACACCAGTGAAGTCTGTCACTGAATGTATGCTGAACGATTACATTTGATAACAAGAGACACACTGCCATGTTGGAAGGGTGTCAAGAAAGGTAAACACGTGTAATGTGAGTACCTTTACCTGTATGGAAAATCCACGTCTTAAAGTGATATTCCACCTAAAAATCAAACACATAACCCCCTGTAGACTTAAAAGGTGCCCAACAAAGTTTGTAGTTTGCTCAAGAAGAGAGAACAGAAGCCAGTATCAATAAAAACTCCTGCAGCATAATCCACTTTTCAGATGTTCATCTGCATGCTCAGTATGCTCCAAACAATCATTGTTTTGCCAAAATAAGGTAAAATATGCTGCTTCCAGGACAGCAATGTCTGTATAATTGGGATTTTCTTCAGGATTATGTCTGAGTTTTAGCTTAGTTTTTAGTTTTTGCTTTTATTTTTTTAAAGAATTGTTTTGGCATTTTCACTGTTGTTGGACAGCAGACTGTAAAAAAAATGATTTCACAATCAGCTTATGAGGCAGCAATGAATAATGAAATAAATAAATGGACACAAATTCTAAACTGAACATAAAATTGATTTAAATTGAATGAAATTAATGACTGTTACATCCAATCTAATTACATTGCAAAAACAAATACCAACTAAACTGAAACCAAATTAAATAGCGGGTGTTCCCTGTACAATTACAATTGCCAAAATAGTGTGTGCAATTATAAACAGAAAACAGAGACAGTACATCATACAAAAAATATTAGCGTGTAGTTCGATTGTAATTTCTCAGACGTTTGATTTGTTCCATTTTGTGGAAGCTCTGTAAAAGTTTTAAAAAACATGGTTTCGGGCCTCAGATGTTCTTCGTAAGAAGCTAAGCAAATGGACATTGATGTTTAAAGTGTAAACATATTTTCAATCTGATAATTCTTCACTCATTTCCTGATTGTGAAATCACAATATTGCTGCATCTTCACTTCAGAGTTTGTGCTCATTTCATAAAATGAAGTCAGACTGCCCGAGCTGCACCGAAGTCACAATCATTCCTTTTTATGTCAGTCATGTCTGTAGTTTCACTGTCTCTCTTCCAACATGGTGGCCTGTCCCTTGTAACCATTGGTAACCACCCTGTGATGAGCTCTTATTAAGTCAAAAACAAAGGCAATATTGCTCCCAGTTTGTGCTGCAATGATTTTTTTTTTATGCTTGAGCAAAGTGTTTGCCACAGTCATGCCATCTGCTATGTCTCCTCCTGCCCATGATATGAAAGGAAAGACAGTGCTCAGTCATAAAGAGGAAAACAGAAAAAGAAGAAAGCAGCATTAAATCAGCAGTACTTCTTGTGTACTCAACTCTTTCATGGTACCAACAGCTTGCTGATATTGCGGACACCAAGGACCAAGTGTTTCCTGTCAAAGATGGCTTCCACGCGCTCAAAGGCATTGTCAATTCTGTAAGTTTGCCTACTTTCTGTTTGCGTGTGAGGTTTGTCAACTCAGGTTTGTGCTTGATGTATTTTTTCCTTATTTTCAGAAATAACTGAAGGTGGTAACATAGTGCAGAATGTTAGTAAATGTGGGAATCAGGTGGAAAAATCGGTAAAATTATTTCCTGCCTTGGCTTCATTGAAGTTTGTCACAAATTAAAGCAAAACCTCTGTGAACTTCCTGCTAAGCTCCATGGAAAATGTCTGTGGAAATAACTGCTCGTTGTGTCCTCAGTTTGTAGACCGAGAAGGAAATGTCTCAACCACTCAGTAGCAAATTAGACACTGTAATGGGAGCAGCTTGACAGTTAGTCACTGTCCATATGACATCCTCTTCACAGTGTTTTTATTGTGTTGAGTGTCAAAACTCTGTGCAGCAGCAGCGCTTCAGTACAATTAATGCTTTTATTTTCTTATTTTTGATGAGAAATTCAGAATAAAAGCCAGCGCAACGCATCAAACCCATCCTGTCACTGTAATGCTGTAATCAGTGAATGGCTGTCAGAGTATAAGAGTCCCTTAAACAGTGTTTATATGAAGTTTCCCATGCAGCCTCCTTGTGCCCTGCCAGCCAATTAGTGATACTTTCCATTTGCTGCTGCTTTTAGCCTACACGCTGTCAGCCAAGGTGGGGGTTTGTGTGGCAACATTTTTTTCATGAATCTGAGTCCGGAGCCATGCAGAGCTCACTGACCTGAGCTGGACTTACATCTGTGTCTGAGCCGACAAGGCCAGCAGTGTTTAGGGAAAGAGCAGAACTAGACGGAGCTGTCAGACATGCAGCTGGATGGAGGGTGTGTCTTGTTTCTGTTGTGTGACGCAAAGTACAACAGCTATGATTGATTATGTTGCTTTCAACATGACTGTAAGGGAAAGGAGAGTCTAAAACTGTCATCAGTCTGTTGTATCACTGAGTGTAGATGTTAAAAAGATGCCTGGGTGCATCATATTAATCCTTAAACAAATTTTCACTAAGATTAAAACATGAGTTTAAATGTATGTATGACAAATATATATATTTTAATTCCAATAATTGGGGCACATGGTAGCTCACTTTGTAGAATGTCCACCCCACATAGACTGAGCGCTGCTGGTTCGATTCCAACCTGCGGCCCTTTGCTGCATGTCCTCCCCCCACCCTCTCTCCCCCTTTTCCTGTATATCTTCAACTGTCCAATCAAGATAGAGGCATGGAAAAAAAAAAAATATATATCTTCGAAAATAACAATTGCATGACCAGATGTAATCAAGGGTGCTGACTGTATCTCAGTGGTTTGAACCACGATTTATTCAAAACAGGTGTAATAGTGCATTATAAAGTATGAGTAACCATTTCTAGCACCCTGAAAGAGGAAAAAGGAAAAAATGACTAGTTCTAACCAAGAACTTTGTCTTTTGTAATGAGCATGTGAATCCAGCTTGTAATAATTAACATTAAAATGTGCTGAAAGCCTCTGAAAGAGTGGATTTGATTATTGATAATTAGAAGAAATATGCTTCTAATCTGTTTGTGCTGAGAAAAGATGAATCTTTTATCTAGAGAAGAGCATTCACGCACTCCGGTACACAAGGTCGCCCTTCCCATTGAAGTCATGGATGAATTTTTCTGTGGTTTTAAGACACAGCAACACTACCCACAATGTTAGAGCCTGCACGAGAACATCCAGCACAACAAGAGAAAAGCTCATCCCCTCAGCACTCAGAGGCACAGTGACGCTTCCAGCATCCAAATGAAACGCGCAGCATTCTTCTCTGATTAGTAATACTGGATTCCTGACTAGTTGGCCTCCTTACTCCTCTGTTGGATTTCGAGGATTTGAGATCATCTGTGCAGCCTTTTGCTGCAGGATCCACACTGCCTCTGTGACCAGCATGACAAAACTCACAAAAAGAGCTCGACAAAGTTGTGTTTCTGCACCCTGTTTGGCCATTTTTCTTGTTGATTTTAATTTTAACCACACTCGCCCTTTGTTGTCTGGGCTGCTGGCCTTTTGGGAAATCCCCAAATTGCAATGTAGCCACATCGTTATCGTTAACTTCCTTTCAGCTACTGAACACATGCAACTGAGTTTGGCCTCTTGTACAGTATTGCTGACTTCAAGATTATTGATGTCTTTTTGTGACGCTTAAATAATGAAAAATAAATGACCTAAATTAAATACCCTCATGAACCTTTCCACCTCATTATTACAATGAGATTAAAGCAGCCTCATCCTTTCAGAAACCCACCCGTTACAACATTGGCTGAGATATTTGGAGGACTTTGAGTATTTGGATGAGTGCCTCCTTTTCCCCCTGCAGCCTGTAAATAATGTTTGTCACAAGATCCCAGAGAAATGAATAGCTGCTGTTTGAGTTCAGGCCTCTAATCTCAGCATTCAAAGCTTCTATTTTAATATCTCCAAAACACTGAGGATCTAGTTTGTAGATCTTCCAAACCTTACAAATTACTTAATTTACCCACATTTCTTTAAAAAGTAAGTAAGAGTAAGTGCTACTTTTCCGAATGGCAAATTGGAGCAGGAGTGTTCGCTTAATGTGAATTCCTCGGGTCCCTCCGTCATTTTTAAGCAATCAGTTTAGTTTTTTGTAGTTTTTTTTCTCTGTGTGTTTTTTTTTCTCGGGCACTGCCAAGGAAGTAATTAGACGGGGAAAATAGTGGCACAGAGGAACAGCAGCAGATCCTTTTCCTCCCAGCTGTCATCTACAACCCTCTCCCCTTTTAGCGATTCCATATCAAACCATCATATTTAATAAGGCTGCTGTAAACACTCCCCTCTTCAACTCCTCAGATTGAAGTTTTGCCCAACATCAAATGAAAGGTTCAAGTGTCCTATATTGCCGTTAATATGCTTCTTTTTACCGACTGTGTACTGGGATTTGCATAGTTTGTCCTTTGTTGATTTATTGAATCATAGCGGATAGTGCAGCTCCATGACAGTGTGCTCACACAGGCCTCTTTATATGATAATGCAGGATCCCGGAGGTTTTTAATAGAACTGAGAAATGTAATAGCCTTGCATAATTTTCCCATAAAGGCTGACACAGCTGCCGTTTCTCCCTCCTGTTCTCCTCGCCTCTGATATTCGGCGCTCTCCTTTAGCCGCCAGGCCCCGATCAGGAGTGAGACATTTCTCAGGTGTTGCACCCTAATCTGTTTTCTAAACTTGACAGAGCTGATAACGGCCGGGACTTGATGTATTTATTCTTGGCCCTCAAGCGATAATGTACCCATTTCATTTTTTTCCCTCATCCTCCAGATATTAAAGCGATCGTGCACAGAGATCCTGAGTGTGGAGCCCTCCAGTGTCTGTGTGAACGGTGAGTGGATCCTCCTGCTGCAGTCAGTCCCTGGAGCTCTGCACAGATATGCTCATTCTCTGCATTCTCTTTTTATTGCTGGCTTACTAAACTTAGGACATCTTTCCAATTCCACTTGGAAAGATGTCTCGGTTTCAAGCAGCGGTGAGGTAAGAAGTTGCTGTTGAAAATCATCTGACAGCACTTAGGCCATTACGGCACACTCAAGCTCCCCACAGAATCTCAGAACCCCATAAAATTGAAATGATTTCAGATTTTGCTGCTTTTCAGCTCTTTTGGTCGGAGTCCACCTAAATCAGCAGGTCCCAACCTTTTTGGCTTGTGCTCCTTTTGCAGTCTACTTGTGAGCCTTTAGTGGTTACACACTACCAGTTGTGAGCATTCAAGAAAGTGAAGTTATCCTTGTCAGACTGTTAAATCAGGAGGAGTTTTGGAGGCCTAAAGACATGAAAGTATTCAGTATTTCCAGAGGAAAAAACAAAAAGTCTCTCAACCCTGAAAAACAACCCTGATTGCTCCATGAGGGGGGTGCGCCCCCCAGGTTGGAAACCACTGATGTAAATAACTTTTTCAGCATATAACTCAGAATCAATGAAGAGACTGTTTCTTGATGTTGTTTGGTCTAGCTGCTGTGAGTTAGAACATGAAATTGTTTTTAAGAAAATGTCATTTGAAAGGAATACATTTGCTACTGATCCTGATCCTACTCATCATGTTAACTATGACGTTGTTTAGTTTTAAATCTCTGCACCAAAGAAAGTGTGATCTATAGATACATATTCTTTTATTTTTACTTTTATGTTTTATTCATGAAACTTGTCAAAGTACTAGCAGTCGGGAAAGCTCTACGTCAGTGATCTCAGACTGTCAGCCTGGGGGCCATTTCAGAAACTGCTGCGAGTATGATGTAGTAGTGGAAATATTTTCACAATATTGCGCTTTCATGTAGTACTTAAACGTTGCTGTGGCCCTCCTATGAGATGCCAATACCAGCGGTGGCCCCAAGCCAATTTGAGACCCCTGCTTTACATGGTGCTAGTTTCCTGAACTGTAGGTGGTAAAAGGTTAATGCAGGGAGACCCATAGGAGCTAGTCTTTTCAGGCCCTTTACAGAAGCCCTGAAATTCTGAAGAAATACAAGATAAAACTCTCTAACTATATGTATGTTCCTCCTCATAGTCTTATCTTCCATTTGTTTACATTCCACAGAGTCCTTTGACATCGTCCTCAGAGGGAACGGCTTCACCCTCGGCCGCAGCAATGAAGGCGTCGTCTGCAGCTTCATAGTGGAAGAGCAAACTTTTAGTAAGTGCTGTAAATCACTGTAGTGCTATAAAGTGACTACACATTGCATTCAGTTGGTCATCACAGGGCTTGACTAAGATCAGTTTCCTTTGGCTCAAACTGCTGCTTAAAATGTTGGCTCAGAACAGCTCTGATATTTTGTAAATCACTGTGAACAACCACAAAGCCAAATGTGGAGTCGCACAATGAGTCCTGTCTGGTCCTCACTGATATGTGTTCTAAATCAGTATATCAAAGCATGCATCCAGTTCACCAAATTAAACTAGTCAAACTGGAATTTGTGGGTGTTGTTTTGACAATAAACAAATCATAAATCTTACATCAGGCTAGGCCAGCATTAGCACGGAGGACGGCAAAAGGCAATAAAGCAAAGAAAAATAGATAACTTACTGGTATTTGTGGAGATGCCTAAATTTAGTAAAGACCCCAAGACTCTGTAGCTGTAATGTGTTTTTGAAAAAGCAGATATGTTAATACAATAATCATTTACATTTTATACCATATCTCTGATCAGTACTGCTTTCAGTGTATGAGATACGAGCAGAAATATGAATGGACGCGTAAACTGTCCAGTGTGAGCTGATCTCTGTGTGTTTGTAAGAAGACCCACATTGTCCACATTGCAGTATTAGTCACCCAGAGCCTACAGTTTACCTACAGCCCTGATGACTTTGAGTCTACAGTAAGAGAAACAATTCATTGCTATTAAAGTCTGCCTCTGCAGAACTGGGGACTTTCTGAAGGGGATTGCCCACATAGTGTCTTAATCTTATAAATAGGGGTTACAGGGGAAGTTTACATGCACACTGTCTTTTGTCTTTTGAAGGCATCATCATGTCTATCATTAGTCCTTACTCTACTGGGTAATTTCACTCTAAAGATACTCAAAGAATGTTTTTGTAATATACACATTTACTATTTATAAATAGGTATAGTGTAATATATTTTTGTCCCAATATAACAATGATTTGTTATTATACAGATAAAAAAATTGGTTTGACAAAAAATATCTACTTACTAGCTTTATAACACATGTCAAGGTTGAAAGCTGAACCTTCACATTGACACCTAATAATAATTATCAGCAACATTTGCATTAAGTGTTTGTTTTTATGTTACATTTTCAAATGTATCAAAACAGGAAAAAAAGCAATAATAAATAAATGCCAAAATCACTGTATTAAAAAGTTGCCGGTTTTCATAGTAACACAGAGTTTTTCAGGAGCTCAGCAATCAGAAAAATAGTGGCCGTCAGAGCAAGTGATTGAAAGATTTAACATGGCAAACAGAGCTCAAAGACTTGCTGATACATCGCAGCCCTCATCTCAGTCTGACAGGACTAAATGTGAGCCGACCAACAAAAAAGAACTAAAATCAGACCCAACGCTACTCAGCTAATGGACAGGTTTGGGCAGCTTGTGGTAGACCTATATCTTTCGTTGTCTGATAGCCCCTTCACTGCAGTATTGCACATCATATCTGTGTGATCTGGCTCTCTGATTCCTGGTGTACATGAAAACCACAAACTGCCTGTCTGTGGAGCTCTGTGGGTCCTGCTCTCTCTCTGCACATCAACAGCAGGCATGTCCCGTTTAAATTCCTGCAGCCTTTATTTTGGTTTGTTTTGTTTATTTGTTTGTCCTTGTACACCTTGAATATAAGCAAATTAAAGAGAAAGAAAAATAAATAAAATGAAATATGATATAATATAATGTAATATGACTGACTTGCAGTAAGGCGCCATCCACCCTACTTCCCTGCTGAATGTGACTTACACTTTGATTTATATTTAGGAGTTGTTTTATTGTGTTCTATGTCCATGGTGTGGACATACAATACGTCCCATCTCTGGCACAAATCTTCTTTGTTATCCAACTTGCTTCGATGTGAATTGATGGTGGGTGTTCAGTGGAAGGGTATAGAAAAACAAACCCCTGTCCCGACATATCTGTTATCAGCAGCTCTTCATCTATATGATCTAAATTCAACAGTAGAAAGGAGGGTATGTAGGTCACTGTGCTCCTTATTTTGAGCTTGCAGTCTGTTCTGTTGAGAAATCCTTTTTCAGGAAGCAAACGGGATTTGGCACCAAAAGCCAATCTTTTCAAGCTCTCATTTGGCCGTGGGATCTGTGGGATCGACGACTGCCAATGACAACACTTCTCTCCTTGACAAGTTATTTTTGATTTTCAACATTTCAACTCGACTAAAACACTTGAGCATATTTTTTTTTCTTTTAAAAAAGAACTTCATCCGATTCAGGAAGTGGCCATTAGCAGATGTCTTCCTGTTAGTCCTTTCTCAGTTTAGGCTGTCTCACATTCGCCCACTTGGGGCTATTTATTCCCTTATTGGCTTTTGCATGTGTTCAGCCCAGACCTTTTTAACAGTGGGGCACCTTATAATTATGGACAGGCATCATGGCAACTATGGAACACACACCACATATGTGGAACAGATGCTACAGTCTTCTCCATCACCAAACCAGTTGGAGCCCCGAGCAGACAAGCAGAAAAGAAATATCAATAATCTGAAAAACCTCCATGGCTGAAGATGGTTCAGGCCTCTGTCAGCCTGTGCACACACACACACACACACACACACACACACACACATACATACACACTGATATTTAGTTTTTTGTTTTTTTCTTAAAATAATGATCCTTCACACACAGTGTCAAAGAGGTCAAAGAGACTTCATGTGGGGATTGTTGGCTCATTGTGCTCTTAAAGTTCCACCAAGATTTTGCAAAACTGAGTTGATAATGATGTTGGAATATTGCTCATAATATCAGTCTTTCATAAAACTTAATAAAAATATAAAAAATACGTAAAAAAAAAATTCAGCAGAGCTTATTAAGAATAAATTCTGACTTGAGAATCGTGGGAAATGTAGGGAAATTCAATGCACTGTTATATAGGCTTTTTATGTACAGGCAAACGTCTGACTCATATACAGCAAATAAAGAGTAAATCTGTTTAATTGACTATATCACATATTCTAGAACGTTTTGTATCTGATTCATATAAGAAGCTCATTTATCACCTAACCTTACCCTATGTTTTGTCTCCTTTTTACAGATCATAAACCGAGTACTGTGCGTAATGATTATCTCTTGTGTCCTGCACCAAAGCTCTATGAAGTCGGACAGTAAGTAGTCTGTATGATTTCTTTTGGAGGGTAGTGGAGCATGTTACTTTTGTGACGTTTTTAAAATTTAATATTAGTATATGGCTTTCAGATATTGGCCAATTGTGTGGTCTTCTGCTGATATACTGCAGGTTTCTCTACAGAAAATTAAATGCTGTTTCAGTTTCTCATCAGATTGAATTTAATTCAATGTTAATTCTGTTGTGTTCATTATATTAAGTCTTAATTTAAACACAGTAATGTACTGCAGAGTTTCTCCACTGTTAAATATTTGTATCAAGCTGCATTGAAATTCACAAATGTTTTTCTGTCATGGATATGGAAAAAAATTGTAGAAAGCCACCCCAAATAAAGGGGATTTCAAAGTTTTTGTACAGAAATACCATGTCAACTGGCATAATAATGCATTTAAAAGTACATTTTCCAAAATAACTGATATGTAGCTTGGGCAGTGTGTCTGTAGATGTATTTAAGTTTTGATCTTGGCATGTGGACAACAGTAAACGTGGGAAGTTTTAATGACAGGCATCTTACAGGGAACTCTTATAAAGCCAGCATCTATAAACGGGACCACCTAAATAGATTGGATATGTTCTCATATAGATTGTTTTGTTGCCATCAAACATAAAATAGTGAATAAAAGAAAAGCTTTGTTTTTGGTAGATGTCAGGTTTTAGTGTTTGATATTTTCTGCTGCATCAAGAAATCAAGAAGCTTATCTCAGTAGAAATAGGCATAGTGAGTCATGTCTTCTTCTGCAAACCACACACGCACACAGATACTTTCTTAATATTACTTTACCAACATCAGGACTCTTTCAAAACAATGTATTTCCCCTTTTCTTCAGGCCTTTTGTGTTTTTTCTGCTGCTCTCTGCTCAGTTGTAGAGTTGTTTTTTTATTTAAATCAGCCATATCTCTCACATTTAGCAAAGATGTTTCAATCATCTTGGTGTCTCTTGCTCTTACATGCACAGTCTTTATTCTTTCTTGCTTTTTTTGTGCACATAAACAACTTCTAAATCTATAAATAAGCTGTATGTTAAAACAGTAGATGAAGGGATGAAGAGTTTGGCGTAGCGTAAAGACGCAGTAAACATTGTAGACTGAGCCTGACAGAAAAACACCCCATACATACAACCCACAAAGATTTAAGTGAAAACAGTGTAAATATGCATTTATACCCGGCTGCATAGCTATTGTTTGATGTCGACGTCATCTCTTATAATCCCAAACCATAACAGATGATCGCTAAGGCATTCTAGATGGAACAACAGATTTTAATGTCCTCGATGACTGCAATCCAATCAAAAATGTATGATTATATGTGCGGCTGGCTCCTGAAGGCCTTTCAGCTCTAAAACAGATTATGTATCATATGATGACGGCGATGCTGTAACTATTGCAAATCAACTTGAACCTCACCTCAGATAATCCTCTCATGTTAATGTTCAAACTGCTCAGGATGATTTCTTTTGAAGCCGAAAGAGGAATTTGAGTGTTTAAAAGGATATAAGACCTAAAATATGTTCCTTTTTTTGAGTTCTAGTTCTTAATTTTTTAGTACACAAATAAATGGCTTAAAAAGCAATAGATAAAGACACGTACACGTATACACAGCTTACACTCAAAATGCTCTTCTGCAGCAATATATCAATGCATACACAGTCCTGTGCAGTACATATAATATATACAGAAAAGACTTACTGTGCAAACATCTGACATGTCCTATTATCGCCATTCACTTTTTGCATTTTGATACATATTTGCATCCGGATGCAGATAATAAAACCACTTATTGTGCAGCCCCTGCGGAGATATGTGCTCTCACAGTTTTGTCTTTTATCTTTTATTTACAGTAAGTTGCATTGCTCCTTTTCCTCCAGCTGCTAAAAACACTATATTTATTGCTTTCCCCATCTGGTCTCACTTTCAGTAATATATGATATTCACACAATGCAGTGGGATTGCAGTTGATTCTCCTCAGTGTGAAGAAAAGCAACATTTGGAATACAGTTGGTCTTTATAGTAGCAGCTACTGGAGAAATCCTCCTCCTATCCAGATTGTCCTCTTGTTTAGAAATCAGAAGAGCAAAGCACAATCTGATATCTTTCAACCAACTCGCCAAGGATGCGGTAAAAAGATGAACCTGAGCGACTACGTCTGTAAACCACAGGGCTACAGCGCTGGCTACGACCTGATAGGACCTGAGCTGATGCTGATGCTGCGTGCCCGCCATTTGCAAAAGGCCTGCTTAATTAACTCTTGGCTGCCGATGGTGACCCATTAAGTAGTTAGCTGGTACGGGCGGTGAGTAAACACATCTGCTGGAGGGGCTTTAAAAGGATGTGCGACAGATGCAGCCATTCCCTTTTCCACGCTCCCCATTTAAATAATTCACCATGCACTGACAATCCCTGCACCCAGGACCACCTGCATGGAACGGCGGAGCCCGGAAACTTCCGTCTCTGTCCATCTGTCTGCTTCTGCTCCATCACCGCTCCCGGTGCACAGGGCGCTGCTTTAACATGGCTCTACTCAGCCGAAGAAGAATCGCCTTTTCATTGCAAATTACTTCTCCCTGTTTCCCCTTTTTAACCATGTTGTGTTACACGCGAGGCCTTCTCCTCAGCAAACGTTGCTTAGATTGCTGGGGAACATATTTTAGGTACAGCAGTCACCCGAGTTGAAGTGCTCAGCTGCAGCTTCCTGTCCCAGCGGGAACTCGGAGCAGGCGGCTCCACATCCAGCCTCGATGTCCAGGAATCACAGTGTCCTCAGTTGGTCATCGAGCTGTGTAGGAGCACTCACGGCGGAGGCATCATCTGTGCTGGCAGCTGCGGCATCAGGCTTGAAACACTGGCATCTGCTGATGCCCTTCCTTCCCTCCCCACAATCTTCCCTCCACCCTCCTCCTCCCTCTTCTGTATATCCCCATTAGGAGACCCAGCACACCCTGCTGGGGCACTGATCGAGAGGTTAAGTGGCTGCGCTCTTGCAGCAGCATGTCCTCACCTGGTGTTTTCACAATAACGGTGGAGGACAAAAAATAACTGAGGGGCGAGTCAACACCTGCTTTACATAGCAGGTACAGTAGCTAATGCTAATGCTCGTCAATAATTAAACAGGCTGTCCCAGGGTTGCTGCTAGCGGTGGCATCACTCCATCTGCTCCAGTTGGGGTATGAAGATGTTTACGATGGAACTGTCCCGTTGGTTGATTGTCCTTTATGTTGTGGCACAGACATTTTGGATGCGCCGTGATTTGTTGTCACATGATGAAGCTGGAACCGGCTCTCTTTGATTGAAGGATGTAAGGAGCAGTGACTGGATAACAAAAATAAGCAATACTATGAAACATTCAGAGAATTTTCAACTTGGACTTGATTCTAAGTGACAAACAAATCCGGTGCTTCCAGTAGATCAACTGAAGAGATCATTTTGTGTAAGATTATCGGTTTCGATTATTTGGGCTGATAAATGTCATAATCTGATCAGTCTGTATAACTAGTGTTGGGTATTAAGTGGTTTGGCTTGTTTCAGCCTGTTTACTTTACAGCAGTGGTTCCCAGTAGTTTTGGCTTGTGACTGCTTAAAATGATGCAGTGTCTACTGTACTACAGTTATGAGCAGTTATTGTTTTGATTTGTCTATAATTTATTATTAGCAATTTGCTTGTTGTGTTGTGTAATCTTTGGCATTGAACATTTAATGAAATAATGGCAATTTTGTCATTAAACATTTTACAGCATTATCACACGATAATGTAACATAGATAAAAAATAATTAAGACAATAGATACAAAAAACTGGTATGGTCCTTTAAGTTAGCAGCTGCCATGCCAGAAAACCACTTTATTTTAATTTGGTACCATCAATCAGTTTTGCATGTCAGTCTTTCACAATGGTGGATGTCTCACTCTGGAACAGAACCTCTCATCTGGTTGCCAGGTTTCGTGAGGTGATCCGTCCCGTCCCGTCAGTATAGTTTCCTCCCCTCCGACAGAACTTGAGCCACACAAAACTCGTGCAGAGTGATGACTCCTGGATGCCGAGTGACAGGCCTTGCATATGCTCTGCCGTGAATTATTCAGCCTCCTCAATTTTCACATCTTTAAGGGAAGTTTGAAAGCCATTAGCGTCACCATTGTCAGCTGCTCCAGCTGTATCGCATCACCAAAGCTTAGTGTCACGGCGGGCTTACTTTCTGACAGTCTACAGAGAGCCCGGGGACAAAGTTTTTCCAATGTGGAGCCACAGATCTGCTACAGGAAGAAGCCATTCAACTGGTGTCCCTGGGAGCCTTTGTCGCTTTCTCCACATTTTGACTGATCCCTCAGCCCCGTGACATTCTTCCCTCTCATCTCCCATTTATTCAAACATAACCATCGACCCACCAAGCAGCTGCAGCTCTCTCCTCAGTGTCACTCACTGTTTTTCACCATGGAAAAGTTAAATGACAGCAAGTGTGGTTTTTAAATGATTAATCTGGCTCCTTTTTAAAGTCATTCAGTTGCCTTTTTTAAAATCCTTTTTAACTCTCTTCTTTATTATTATTTGTGTTTTGCTTGTTGTTTTGGGTGTAACATTCAAGAATGGCCATCATTTGCAAAAAATAATTTACTGCATAAATGTTTCGGTGCACCTTCACCACACATGCACATGATTGTTTATAGGCCTTCACACAAAAAACTGCAACTAACAATTTTCATTATCTGTCTGGGATTTAAAATACACAGAATAACCACTTTAATAGAGATGTCAACTAATCATTCTTTTGTTAATATTCCTAGAAGTTAAAGGGTAAAATAGAGACGGGCGTATATGACTTATGCCTCTGTGTCGGAGCAGATTCTGTCTACTCAACAGTAACTCGCTAAATTAGCAGTCAGTGTCTCAGGGAGGAAGAAGAAAGGCCTCGCTGACTATGGTTGGGTTGTGGTGCATTAAGGATGTCCAGCAGTGTCAGGCGAGGGGAGGAGGGGTGGGGGGGTTCGACAGTGTAACTCGCTTGGGAGCTTTCCTCCTTCACACGCCGGGGTCTACACCTCCAGCTTGATTAACAACCTGCCCACCATTATCACGGATTGAGGGTGTCAGCTAAATTAGCCTCTCCCCTCACCCATTCAGCACGAGCACTTAGTTAACATGCAAGGACCTGGAACGGCTTCGCTGAACTGCAGAGGCGTGCAGCGTTTCACTAATCCACGTCAGACACAAAGGGATGTTTTCTGATAGAAGCAAACTGGTTCACACTCAAAATCAGGAGTTTTCAAATCTTTGCAGTGCACAGGATATATTTATGATGGAGAGAGTTTGTAGCACAAGCATGTCTTTTTTTTTTAGTGGTTGTCTCTAAGCAGGTCGGTAGGATCAGGTTCAAATGTTTTAAACAAACTAACACCTGTTGTAGAAATAGTGCAGATAGAGCAGATCAGAATAAAGTGTGTGGAATACACAGATGTGGAAATATTACACAAAATTTAAAAATGAACCCATGTTTTCTGTATCAAATTGAAAGCGGTTTGTCTTTTCTAAACTTTAAAATCAGTTTGGACAACTTTTACGTCACTGTTATGCTGCCTCTTCATTACTTCAATTAAACCCAGTTTAATACAGTTTGTTATGCTTTATCACTGATGACAAACTTATAATTTCTTTTTGTCGCAAAGTTACGTTAAATTTCTTATTGACAAAGAAGGATGATAAATATATGAACCTCTACTGTCATACATCTCCTCTCTCATTTAAACTTTGTAACGACAGTACACAATTCAATAAGATAACCCATGTGTGCACACAAGTCTTGGCATGAATGGAGTTTTATGACTCGTAAAATATTTTATTAATTCATTTTGTCGCTGGACTGTTGGTTAGCTGTTTTGTATATTTAATTTCTTTTTCTGAATTTTTTTAATTTTTATTTTTTGCTATCGAGTTTCTTTAAATGCTTGAAAAAAAAAACAGTGGGAGTTAGTGCTCATGGAGTAATCTGCAGCGTCACCTAAAAGAAAAACACTTAAATTTCACCATAACCTTCAAACTGTTCTGGCTATGTATCCTCTACCTGTCTGTTACTGCTTTAATTGAGCCTGTAACTTTTAAAATTTCTGTAAAAAATGGTTGATCAGCATCTCTTATCAAATGAGAAAAGATGGAATAGGATAAACAAGTAGAGGCATCAACACGTTAAGTGAAGAGTGTCAAAGTGCATCCGGTTTTAAAGTTCCATGAATTGTATATTAAATATTTAGCGTGGGTAAATTAGGAAAGGTGCAAAGGAGTCAGTTTAGAATATTTAGAATACACTGCATAGTAATGGACACATGGTCTGGTTGCTCATCTGTTCTGAACCACAGGAGAATTGGTGGCCCTAGGCACTGCCTCAGGCAAAATCCAAAGCAAAGCAAAGGGTTCTCTTGTTATTATTCCACAGCACCAGTTTTATGCAGGCCTCCCCTGTACGCTACCACACACTCACAGCTGGCCCCTCACACACACAATACCACTCTGCGTACTTCTTTCTCTCTCCCCTTTTTGTGTCTGAGGAAGGATTTCAGGCGTTTCACTCGTTCCATATCCTGAATTCTCATTAAACCTGCGGTAATTGGATTGGGCGTAATAGACATATGGAAATTGCGGTGCCGTTCATCATTAGGCTTTTAATTGCGCCCATTTTGGCTTTCGCATTTCCTTCTAAATAAGTCATAGGAGTTCACGAGCCTCGTTACTGCTAGTCAGGTTACTTCTACATCCACACACACTGACAGACATAATGAGAGGATTTCCTCCCTCTGAGTCTGACCATTTATTTTGCACCCATTGTGTTCTTTACAAAGCTTTGTGCTACTGTCAGTGCTGGACTTGTTACACATTTACACTGTTGCGTTTTAAACGGGACTTGCCTTGGAAATAATACAATTAAGCTCCTTATTCTATCACTGGAAGTCATAAGAGATGTTAATAATAGAACCCTATTAATGATTTCCATTGAGAAAATGACTGCTAATGATGATTTTGTCATTTTTATAAAGTGAATTTCTTGCTAGATCAATGTGGGACACCTGGATGATTCCTCTGATGTTTGACGTCATTTAGTTAACTCTGTGTGTGCCAGTTTTGGTTGATGAAACATATTACTGTGACAATAATTAACTCTTTTCTGTACAGGACTATGGATGTTCTCATCAGCCTAAACAACGGCAAGTCCTTCATCTCCAGCGCCTACACCATACGTGCCTCCACATGTGTGAGTTACCTTCATATTTGAAACTAAATGAAAGCATCTGGAATGACACTGAGCTCTGAACGTCTATCCTGTATTTACCTCCTGTACATGTTGTAGAACTTGAACAAAAGCTCTCCAACTTTCCCACACATTTCCCCCTCTTTTTATAGTCTGAGCTGGATTTCCCCACTTAATGTTTGAGGTAGTGTTGTTCATGTTGTGGTGTATGTGATATTTGCTGTGATAAGCAGAACTCCTTCTTCCTCCCTTCTGTCTTTATAATGTGATGAGACCTGTCTTTTTTTCCCCACAGTAGTGACTGTACCCCAGCTTACTAGTGTGTTTGTCATAGTCATGCACAATATGGAAACACTTGAACTTTTTCCTAAGTTAAAAATAGTCAAATTGTTGAATCAAGGTAAAACATTTAATAATTCAATCTGAAATCATTATTTGTATAATAATTATAATAATTATAATGATGTTAAAACCGTTATTCTACCTTACTTCTGATATTTCTCCACCAGCTAATGACCACACATTTTGTCTTGTTTCACCATTCTGTTTTAGGATTGAACACCAAAATTAATTTTCAGGCTGAATTAATTGGTTATTTTCATTTCCTCCTCTAGTCCGATGGTTTTGCGGTGGCAATAGTCTTCCTGGTGCTGCTGATCCTTTTAGCTCTGGCCCTCATGTGGTGGTTCTGGCCTCTTTGCTGCACAGTGGTGAGTGTTGCTGCACTGCTCGTAACCAACTCTGAACTTATTCAACTTCAGGCAACCAGAGCTGATGATTCATTTACTTTGAGTTTTTCACAGAGATAACAGCAACAGGTTCTGTACTGGCGAAGACCTTGTGTTGCCTGTTTTGCCTGCAATCAAAAATGATTTAAAAAATAATGCTACCTTCTCTGGATCTGATGATAATAACTTTGAATGTCTCATTTTAATAGAATTAGTCAGAAATGAGAACACAGAATGTCTTCATAACAGTTGCAAACATCCTGTTGCAAATGATCAAACGATAGTGGGGGAAGTGTTCCACAGTGTGAAGTTTATTCCCATTTATTCCCACACAAAGCCCAAATCTGTAACCATAAACCAGAGATGGCCATCAGGTCAGTACCAGGCGTGTCCAAGGCCGTTCACACACAAAAGGCTCAGCATTGGTCACCAGCCCGCTCTAAAGTGTGTCAAACATCTGTTTAACCCCGTTCCCTCTTGTTTACCTCATTCTTCCGCAGTGGCTTAGCAACACCACAGAGAAAGAACCTCAAACAGGAAGTGTAGAGCCCATATCCTGCAGATGAGTGGCTGATGACTGCATGTGATCACACACAAGTTCTCTCAAATCAAATGAAGTAATTTTCTTGTGAGCACACAATGTTAAAAAACAAAACTGGAGATTGATTAACAGGAGACAAATGTGAGTGACAGATTGCACGACCAAAATCTCTGTTTGCCCAGGACTAACATTAGGCCTACCTGGGGACTGAAGTGATTTATATTATCACAGAGATTGTTTCTGGTTTAATCACGGTTGAATCTGTCATGTCCATGCTGCAGCTTAAAATACTTACTTTGTTTTGGTAAACACAAAATTCTTCTTTTGCTAATCCAGTCAGTCAGTGTTTCATTTCAGCGACACTTTGTTTTTGTTTTTCTTCTTACTCCTCCTGTTTTTATTATCATTATTTGTCTGTGGTGATTGCTAATTCCCTCCCTTCATCAAGAATGGAAACAGCATCTTAATCTGGAGAGGAGTGAATGCATGTTTGGTTAAATCAGGGCTGGATAAAATTAACATGGACAAACTATAACGATTTCAACAAAGCTCTCACACACTGTAAATGAAGGTTAATGTACTTTTCCAGTTGTAAACCAACATAGTATGAAGCTTATGAAGCTTATCCTCTTACAGTATACTATACTACTATTATATAAAAATGCACAGACATTGCATTGAACATTTTGATCCATATATTGTTAAACTAAACTTAAAGTACAGTACATGACATCATGTTTTTCCAACTAACCTCGGCCCACTTGAAACAGTCAGAATAGCACACTGAAAAACAGCACAGACATAAATATCTCATGTAAAATAACAAAAACATTTCTAACTTAGGCAAACTGAAAAAGATCTTAAACAAAAAAATGTTTGCAAACTTTTTCCTTATGCAAGGCCTTCCTAATGTGTTCTTTAGTGTTGTAAAATGCACTGCAGTGGGTTATTTGAGTTGTAATGTGCCAAGTTATACATTTTCAACCCTAAGCAGTATCAATACCAGTATTAATACAATCTTAATGATACCCCTCCCTACTCATGACAGATCTGACACAGAATGGTTGTTAATATTAAGAGCGAGTAAATAGCGATGTGCGGGAATCTTGGAAAGACTAAATGTAAAATCTGGACTGGTGCAGTTCTAAGTTCAGAGGCTCTGGTGATTAAAGATAATTTCATTAGTAAGTGCAAATGTGTTTCTCTAAATGTGGAGGTTGGAAGGTTATTCATTAATTCCACAGATGGCCACATGTTATTGGTCCCATGTGAATAGGGTGTTTGTTAAGGTGGAACTTGAGGCTGTGTTTAATTAACGAATCTGCAATTCAATTCAGAGCTCTCCTTTATTGTTTCATTTTCATCAACTTTATTGTACTTGATAGGAGGTATTTTTTTCCTTTAAACTTTACTTAAGTCCTGGATATTCATGAAAACTACTGTTGTCAGCCCCTTTGGAAAAAAACGCCTCAGCCACTTAACCATTTACAAAAATCCACAACAGATTATTGTTTGGGGCTATGAGAGAGGGGCTACAGATGGTGCACCCTGGTCTTTTTCTGTTTCTCTGCTTTTTTCTACTGAGATCTGATAAAGGCAAATTTCCCCTCCACCTCCGCCAACCAGCCCCTCCCTTCCCACCGCACCTCCATTCCTGCTCACCCGCACCGCCCCTTAAATGATAGACGTCACCTGGCTTTGTGGACCTGAAGGGAGCCCATCCAGGACGAGATGGAAGCATATTTTGGAAAACCAACAAAGGCATTAAAATGTAAACCCCCTGCAGCATGTCTGGCCGCGGACGTGTTTGTCTTGGTGGAGAGAGCTGCTGTTGCCTTCCATCGAGGGACGCAGCAGAAGAGGAGGGCCATGTGTGGCTTGTTAATATTTAAACCCCCAGTCTGCCAGGTTTCAGCAGTCGGGATGAGGCCACGCACACACATACACACACACACACACGCCCAACCTCTTTCCCACAATCCCTCTCTCTCTCTCAGTCCCTCTCCCACATGGATTGATGCCAGGAGAGAGGTCATACAAGCTGTGGAGTGGTAATTTCTTTGTTTATGATTTGTTTGGAAATTAAGCTCAGAACGGCGTAGCCTTTAGTTCAAATCAAAGGATTCAGGATTGGAGGTGCAGTTT
This sequence comes from Morone saxatilis, assembly GCF_004916995.1. NCBI lineage: Eukaryota > Metazoa > Chordata > Actinopteri > Moronidae > Morone > Morone saxatilis. The sequence goes on from NW_023339718.1 coordinate 20,210,590, forward strand.
TGAATTACATCGCCAGTTTATCCAAATTACAAATGATTCACTGCTAAATTGGATGCACTTTTGGACACATTTTCAACTCAGTTGGTGCTTAATATGGTAATAATCTCTGACTATTTCATGTTAGAAGTTGTCAGCGTTGCTCTCCGATGCAGAACTTTTATCTTATTTTGTTTCTTTTCCCCTCTGGATAATTTTTATTTTCTTCAAACAGGTTTATTTGTCCATAGTTAAAAGCACATCATTTTAAATTTCAAAATATGCTACCTGCCACTGATCCATCACGATAAGCCTCTCGAAACAGCTTGACACAACACGGTTGGAGCCTGAGGTTGGGAACGAACGGATTATCAAGTCCAGTTGGACAGTTATGGAGACAGCCATATGGGGGACGATGCCCCCCGGTGTCATGGCCGCGGTGGCGAGCCACTGGGGCTGATGTCAGGCGGTTAAGTATCCTGCGGTTTAGTTTTTAATTACGTTGCTGAGCGCTCCTATTCACATCTGTCCATCAGGTAGCTGGGAAAGAGCAGCAGAGCCCCGTCATTTGTATAATGCTTTATTTATTCCACAATATGTCCTGGAAATCTGTTGCATAATTACTTAATAAAAAGAGATAATCCTGTCAACGTAAGGTATGGCTGAAACGATGTTAATCAGCGTATGGAGAGGCTACCAGTAGACTTTTACTGGATTTGCTTACAGCCAGTTGTGTGTCAAAGAGCAATTAATTAACCCTAATTGATTATTTTTCATTATTCTAATGACAACAGTATGTGGAGAGTGTGATGGTATCTCTGCACTTAACAGCGAATGAAACAGCTGTTAGGATCTATGATATGCTATAATTACATTGCTCTTTTTTTCCCTCCAAAACCAATTTAGCAAATGCATAACCAGTGATGACAGTGAAGTATCTGTCTTTGATGACTAATGGACAAAGGTCTGCCTTCCACTTTGCCTCACACCTCAAGTTGATATATGTCCTCACTGTAATTATATGTACAGCATTTTATAGGCCAGCTACTGTACTCTGTTTGTAGTGCTAATGTCCACTATTATGTAAGAGAGAGACGATGAAAATGAGGCCTGCTCTCACACTGGGTGGAGAAGTGAACAGGAAACACTCTTTCCTTTCTTATTTACCTCTGCTGAGGAGTCTTTGAGCTACTAAACCTCATCACCATTCAATGTTGATTAAAGTTCCTAACAGTCCCAAGGATAGCTAGTTTACAGTGATTGTAAACTGAAAAAAAGGAGCAAATCCTCATTTATTTTTTTTATTTTTTGTCAACTGACTGATTCATTAATTGACTAATAATTTCAGCATGTGGCCCCGTAGCATAGGGGTCAGTGTATCAATGCTCATTTAAATCCCACAATGTTCAGAAAACATAGACAGGAGCTCTGTGTTTTGGGAGCTGCAGCCCTGCTCTCTGTACTGACTGTTACCAGAAGATGACTTGCAACTCACAGGAAAACACTCTCTCACAGACAGAGTGAGTGACAATGGTGTCTTCAGCAATCCTGCAGTAAAAAGTTGGACATCAGTATGTGAAGCGTCTGACTGACACCTGACAAATGTCACTGTCAGGCTGCTCTTTGCTTTGCGATGCACATCTGAAAAACCCCAGTAGAGGCATCTTGTCCTTGAGTGGAATCACATTGTGGACAACCTGCTCCTCAGGTGCCATGTCATCCGGTGTTGTCATGAACAATGCCGCCAGGCTGGTCACTCTGCTGTGGGAGAGGTGTGTCGTAGTAATGCGTGTGGTTTTGTTTTGTTTTTTTTCTGTGTGTGTATGCTGCCACTTATCTTCCACGCAGACGGGGCTTGGAGCTGAGCCCGAGCCTCCTCCTCTGTATCTCATTGGAGCTAATTAACTCCTTAGGACTTTATGATTGGGGGGACTGCTTGGGAGCACTGAACCCCATCCAATTAATTAAGAGCTAAACGGGCAGCGGCGCTCGCCCCAAAGACTCCCCTGTCAACAAGTTGATTTTCAGCTTTTCTTTATTTTGCACGGGGGGCCCCTGATGTTGGTTTACAAGCAGAATCCTTGTAATCAGTAGTCAGCGGGGCGATGGGGTGACAGTTGCAGTTACAAAGCAGCCTGGCAGCGGCAGCGTCTCCGCCGTGTGACGAGCCGAGGGACGAGCCGAGGGACTTCTCTGTTTGACTCAGTCACCTGTCACGAATCACCTCCGTCAGCCTCGTCTGTGCTTGTCTTGACAAGGTTTGAGCGTGTGTGTGTCTGTATACGTCCCCTGATGGACTTTGTGCTGACGCTCCTTTGCTTTTTCTGTGTATCCAGGTCATCAAAGACCCGCCGCCACCTCCTCCACCATCCCGTCCTCCACCACCTGTGAGTATCTCACTATAGTGTTGTCACCATACCAGAATATTTAAGTTGATGCCAATGAATTTTTTTTAAATTTGTGTACCATTAGAGAATTATAGATGAAAATAAAAATCATCAAGCAAAGTCACAGAACAAATCCTGCAAAACTGAGCTGTCAGTTTGCTTAAAAGAATATTTCCACATTGTGAGGAAATTTGCTTATTGGCTTTTTTCCAAGAGTTTGAAGAGACGATTGATACCACGCTCATGTCTTTTTGTTAAATCTGAAGCTAGAGCTAGGAGGTCATTAGCCTAGTTTAGTATTAATACTGCTATAAATGTACCTTGCACTAAAACCACAATGTGTGGATTTTGTTTTAAATTTTGGACAGAGTTAGACGTTTCCCTGTGCTTTAGTCTTAATGCTAAACTCGGCTCCGCTGGCCAAGACTCTGTACTTAATGCACAGACATGAGAGTAAGTGAATATTTCCCAAAATGTTGGACTATTGCTTTACAAAGCCTTTGATAAGTTGCTGCTGATATTACACTGAGAAACTGAAGCTGAGGAAGTGCATTCAATTTTGGATAAATGGGATTGAAAGAAAATGGAACAATGGAGTCCTGCACTACCTTCCTTTAGTCAATGTCATAGAATTGATCAATTTTATAAGAATAAAGTTTGCATATGCCTAATTTCCCTGTCTTTTTAAGGAGCCAGAGCCACTGCCCAAGAAGAAGTGGCCAACTGTGGATGCCTCCTACTACGGAGGAAGAGGAGCTGGAGGGATCAAACGCATGGAGGTCAGAGCCTAACTCTCATCCCCCAACATATTGCTTTCAGGAGCATGAAACACTCTTTTCATCGCAATCACAAAGTCATGTCTCTTTCATTATGTTTGACACATGAATCTCTGTCTTGATGTGAAATGATTAGAGCAGCAAATTTTAAAACATTAGGGCCGTCTTTTCTTATCAAATCTAACCAGCAAAAAAAAAAAACAACCCGAAATTCTACACAGATAAAATCCTAGGCAGCAGGAAGTGACGCATTTCTGACAGCTGTTCTCCTGTGAACTGGCATCATGTTGAGGGAAAACTGCTGACATTCAGTCTTGTTTCTGAAGCTACAAGTTTGTCAAGTTACACAGGCAGTTGTAGGAGGGACTGACTGACTGACTGACCGTCCGGGTCTGCTGTCCTCGTCAGCCCACTGATGCCTCCAACATGACAGGCCCTGCCATCTCGTCCTTGGCCGTCCGGGTCTGATTGGATCAAGTCATTGCCAGGATGAAGGATTGAGTGCTGCTGTCAACTTGACATATCCACCTCACCCACCTCTTCTCTCCACCTCCCCCTTCCCAACTCCTAAACCTTGGCAGTCCCTTTGTTATCCGCCTCCACCGAAGGGAATCCAGGTTTAAAGGCATGTTCCCCCTCCCCCCTCCCACTGGCGTACCCCCTACCGCTTCTCAGCCCCGAGGAAGTTAGTGGCATTGCAGGGATTTCCCAGCATCCTCAGGGAGCTCCTACCGCTTGACTTTTTCCCCACGAGTGTTGAATGAACTGCGAGCAGGGGTATCCCGTCGCTCTCTTCTTCCTGTAGCAGGTTGATTCCCAGCGACAGGCCCGTCTCCACTTCTAAAGCTTCCCCCTTGCGGATGGTGAACAAGGTTCTTGTTAAGATCAACTTGCCCTCTCCTCTGCATCCGCATTTAAGACGCCATGCTGCGAAAACCACTTCCACCTCCACCTCTTTGCCGCTGCCAATATTTCAAACGCGTATTGAGCCGGCTGAGGTGACAACGTATCTTTTATTCATCGCAGCCGTCTCTCTTTCTTGATGCGGCAGGCCAGGGATGTATCCCAGAGATGATTCTGAAAAGCTGTTCTATATTGTCACGGCTTAACCTACAGCTTGAAAACTGTGTCGCTAATTAATCACCTCTCCCCATTCATGTGACGGTGGATTTTTTATCTCCTCCTTGCAACAGATGTGATGAATTCAATTAAAAAGCAGGACAGCTTAACTAACACACAGGCCGACATTCACACGCTCACACTCACACACAATAACACATTATACCACATGTAAATGTGCTTATTAATAAAAGCAAAAACAGGTTTTCAGGTCATTTTGTTTTCTTATGGATATATAGTGATAGCAGTTGTTAAACTCCCTTATTATCATCATGTTTTTCCTTCCTGTACTGGTTATCTCCTCAGTGGCTTAAAGTATGTTTGGCCTCCCCTGCCTGCTTATTGGCTGTCACAGGGATTTAGTAGTTAATGAATATTATGACTGGGGCTGCTGCTAATTAGTTGTTTAATGTCTTCTGTGGGTCTGAAGGAGGTTTGAGGAGTAAGAAAACCCCCTCCATGAAGTCATAGTGATACCATCAGGTTCAGCTCATCTTGGGTTTGAAGACTATGAATTAAAACAGAAAGTCTATTTTGATATTTTGTCAATAACGAGTGTAAAAAGAACAGAATTGGCTATTCTTGGCTCTTAAAATGGTGTCTGTGGTTTTTACCTGTCCAGGTGCGCTGGGGTGAGAGAGGCTCGACAGAGGAGGGGGCCAGGCTGGAGAAAGCCAAGAACGCCGTAGTGTCCATACCAGAGGACGTAGCGGAGCCAATGATCAAACGTCCCACCCAGAAGCCTGCCCCCGCCTACCATCAAAACCAGAACAAATGGTACACTCCCATCAAGGTAAGCGCTACAGTCATATACCTGCTACTGATGTGACTGAATACATTGGGTTTATTTTTCAGCCTGCATCATTTCAGTTCTCTTCCCTCTAATGAATTATGTTTGTCATTGTCCACTTACTAGCTCCGGTAAGCTTTTAAGAGCCTCTCATGGTGTTCATTCAGTAAATGAAGCTGGCTCAGGAGTCATCATGTAACATAAGTGTGGAATTTCAGTCAAGTGATAACAAGTGGTCTTATTTGAAGGGAGAGATGATCTTAAGCCTAAAGACCATCCGAGAAACCTAGAGTTTATGAAATTCCACACTAAGGTCACATTATGATACCGGAGCCAGCTACATTAAAGACCAGCTGAATAAAGACCGTTAGAAGCTCCTAAATGCTAGTAAGTGGTCCTTTGAGCTTATATTATTTTGTCACTTGGTCAAAATTACTTTCAAGTTTTTTTTTTTGCTGTTTATTCTTTATTTTATTTTACTGGTGACCGAACACGTTGCTGAACCAAAACCCATTTTTCTGTTTTTTCAGGGTCGTCTTGACGCTTTGTGGGCTCTGCTTGGACGGCAGTATGACCGAGTTTCCCTCATGAGACCCACATCTGCAGACAAGGTAAGTCAATGAAAACTACCTTAACAGTTTCCCCTTTTCACATTTTATTTGCAGAGAGGCCAAAACTATATTTTATACATACATATACATACATATATCATGATGAAGAAAATATGTAGAGGCATGCAAGACTGAATAAACAGTGATGTGTATGTGGGTGTTTTACTGTAGGATGTGTGTGGGATACAGTAAACCAGGGTCCCAGTGTTGTGTTGGGCTTCTAGCTGCACAAACCTGCAGCCTGAAGGGAGTGAGTCAAAGTTTCATCAGTGGTCATCGGTGCAGTTTATTGTATTCAGGGATATAAATAGAGATACTTGCAACAGTAAGCAGTGTGGATTCATATTTTTTGACTATTATTAAAGCCCTATTCCCCTATATGACATAATTTGAGTATTTGTATACTTCCCAATGTTCTGAGTCACCACAATTACAGTTAAGAACTCATTGTTTTATTGCAGTATTGGAATGGAGGTACAATCATTTGTGTACTGCCTCTTAGCAAAGGAAGCTGCTGGCACAAATTTAGCATTGTGTTGTGGTTACCTAACTGGGCTGATGTGAGCTGCAGCTGCAAAGGCTCACTGAAGGAAGCATGACAGGGACAACCTAATATGGTCACACTCTGAACCTTTCTCAACCTCCATCAGAGAAGGAGGAAACATATCTGCTCCACAAACCGACACACTGAAACCCAACACCCCACAGGCGGTTAGTAGAGTGCGCTGCTCGCAAACCGCCACCAATTCGGAGTTAACCAGATGTTATGGTATGTTCGTCAATCCACCAAACCACACCATCTGCTGTTGACACTGAGATATATGCCTAATCTCAACATGAATAGCCTAGATTAGAATCAGTTTGCAGACTGGTGTACAGTGATATAGCATTTAGCTTTCATTTCTTGACCTGATTTCATATGCAGGAACAGGGTTTTATTGGCTTCTTCTTCTGAAGTCACCCTAACAAACTTTTATACAGTGGTAGTGAGTGCAGAAACTCCCCTTCTGTTCTGCATTAATGCTGCATACGTCTCTGTTTTGAATGTTTCAAAATAGAACAGTTGCTCATTTGCATATTTTCAACTAAAAGAATAAATTACATTTGAAGCAAAAGCACAACCAACAAACTGCTCTTTGAAACACTTCCCCTTTGTGAATGAAGTGGTACTGGCAACTTTGACCACTGTGGTTGGTCCTTCTGATCTTCTTCCTCCTCACAGAGCTCTGAGAGCAGGAACCAGAGTTTTTTTAAATGGTTCACAGAATGATGTCAGACTGCAAACGTCTCAAGTGGAATAACGTTTGCTGCTCTGAAGAACATGGAAAAAACCGAGCTGGTGAGCCAGCTGTGAGCCTGCCAGTTGCTGCTCAGGGCGTCACAGTGCTTTTTAGCAGAACTTCGAATGCCAGAAAATGCACTTTAAAAAATAAACATCATCAACATCTGTAGGTTAAAATATGTATTCAGATTGATAGATTGCCATCATCTTGGTTGCATACAACCATTGTTCTAACATCTTTTCAATGACTATATTTCAATATTTGGTTAGGACCTGCTACACATTAAACTATAGTAACTCTCATGTGCTGTCAACAGCAGTTACGTGTAACCTAGAAGTCTCTTGACCTACAAATTACCACATTAACTAATAAACTTTCTTTCTTTCTTTGTCTCAAGCATACCTAATGCAGACTAGCTATTCCCCCTGTCATAAAACCAAACCAACAGCCATGTGTGCTGTTGAGGTATCTTTGTGAAAGGCAGTACCCTCGGTAAGGGCAAAAAGGACTAAAGTATGATGTGAATTGGTTTCATATAAATTATTTGTCTAATGGTGCTGTTTATGTTGTGTTATGAGGTTTAATGATGAGGCCTGGCTTCTCATTAGACGACCAAACTTTCATATTTTCCTGCAGTACGCTCACTGGAAAGGCTGCTGTTTTTCATGTTAAAATGACAACGGTTCCCCTGCCCAATATTCATCCAACTGTCTAGGTTTTAAGCAGAAAGGGCAGAATGTGGAAACATCATGGCTATAGCTCCCACTGTGTAAAAGATGATAGATGTTCCCACACAAGAGGTCACCTCAGTTGTTCCAAGCAAACAGTTTGGAAGCGTAGAAAAGTGAAGCCCGCTGGTGAGTAAACCAGTTGTGTGAAAGCTCGTAGGATGGAGAGAGGACATGGAAGAAAAGCTGCCAGTGGAGTCCCTGGCACTGCTGGCTCAATTCATTCACATGCCGATCACTGCGCCAAACTCACTTCTAAGTCTTTAATCAAGACTGTACACAGCGGACACAGGAGAGAAACAAACAGGAGGACACAAAGACTGTGTGTGTTTGAAGTAATGTCTTAACGGAGCAGTAGTCAGCGGTGAATGGCAACTGAATATTGTTGAAAACAGAAAGCATTTATTTTTAAGTGAGTTATGAGGTTTTTGAATCCCACATTGGCTTACAGTTGAATGTCTAGCATCACAATGAATACAAATGCTTTTTATAAAAAGGCAGCCATTTAAGTTATGATTTAATACAACTTTATTTCAACTTTGACTCTTTCAGAATAAATGTTATGTAACATTTATTAGAAGGATTTTGCAAGTTGTCTGGGAACTGTACACATTTTTTTTTTTTTTTTTTACTTTTACAACCTCTCGTCCATGTTGGCTTAAAAGTTGAGGTTCAAAGTTCAAATTCATTCATTCTTAGTTCCAAGATCAACACTCTGAATTCAAGGTCCATGTAGTAGCTGTTCTATAGCTTTTGATCAAGACCCACTCTTTGAGGTAAAATTATTTTGTCAGATGCTGTTTCTAAGGTCAAGGGTGGACTTTGAATTTTAACCAGTTTGTCTGTTTTATTTTAGTAAGAAACACCTCAATGTATTAATAATAATAATAATCATAATCTAATATGTATTATAAATTTACCTAGTTTTCAGTTATAGATAGAGTCCATGGGCTATGGTATGATTCATAGACGATGCATTTTAATATGGAACCATTTTGTTCCTTTTTATGTAGTGCGATGCAATCTGATACAGTTCTCATTTGTTTAATATAGACATTTATTTTTTCATTCTAAACAACAACAAAAACAAATATCAGCAAATCCCAAGTATTTTTTTCTTTATGGCATCGAAAATCATTTCATGGTACATTTAGATTGATCCAGGGGTCTGTGTACTGAATCTATGGTCGAATCTATAACATTAAAACCAATTTCCGACTTGTATTGATTAATCTTTACACCCCTTGTCTTCTTAGAGAGCGTATGTTGAGTCGGTAACTGCTACTGTTGCTGGCCCTCTCCAGCCGGGCCCTAAATGACACGCGTGTGTGATATTGGGCTGAACAGATAAACTTGACGTGATCAAAGTGAGAGGAGTCTGAACTGTCCGGTGGGAGGTTAGGTGTGGATGGCAGAGCGGGCAGCAGTGGCGTGGAGAAGAGAGAGGAGAGGAGCAGCAGAGGGAGGGGAGGCAGCGAGGGAGAAGGGGAGGGAGGGAAACGGTCTTTGATGGCGGACAGGAAACCTCCAGGGTCATGAATTTTTCAGCGGGCTGCATCCGCGGGGTTACAAGGACTCGTACAGGTGTAAGGAAGCAGGTTGTCGCAGACATCTGTTCAGCACGGGGACCCGGGTGTCCATGCCACCCCCTCACTCCCTCCCCACCCCCACTCCTCCTTTGCTTCCATCCTCACCCCCTCCATCCCTCCCTCAGTGCTGCCGCCCGGAGCCAGACTGCTGGATTGTCAGCAGATGCAGAAGAGAGACAGAGAGACAGAAAATGAGAGTGAAAGCAGTTTTTTTTCCTTTTTTTTTTTTTTTTTTTTTCGGTTTCACATTTGAGCGCCGGAGGGGCCTTCAACACCAAAGGTAGAAGGGGGGTGGACACAGCTGCAGTGCCGAACTTGCCCAGGCACAAATAAAGAGATCTAATGTGGTTTGGATTGTGTTCTCGGTGAGACCGGTGGAGCCAGTTGGAGGCAGCTTCAGAGCCAACTTAAGCACAAGACACTCTGCCGCCAGAGTTTTGCTGGGGATCGACTGGGGACAGCAGGTAGAGGAAGGTGGCTGAACGAGAGATGACGAGAAGAAAGAGAGAGGAGGGAGGTTGGCCTTATTGTTTGGAGCTCACTCAGGCTCTCTTTGTAAAAGAGGCCGGTGGTGTGCGATGCATGTCAATTATAATTTTTTTTTTAAGAAAATTTTTATTTATTTATTATTTATTACCGCCCCCCCACCTTCACACTCTAGGTATTGTTTTCTAAAAGCAGCTGTCTGCAAAATGTCCAAACAAGGTGTGCAATGAATGATGCATCACCATACATTAAACCCTCTGTGTCCTCCTACAGAAAAAGACACACAGTTGACACACAAGTCTAGGTAAGCCAAAAACCAAGAGCAGGCATTAGAGTTCTTCTGAGTCTGTTTGGATTTCCAGTTGGATTTCCATTTGTTCCTCTTGCTCTCAACTGTTCCTCACCAGGGGGACGTGTGGGCTGAGTATGCTGGTGTGTGTGGAGGTTAATGGTATAATCTGATGGGCCTTTATTGTACCGCTAAAGCATATTTGCGATTGAGTTTCTAAAATACATTTTTATCATAGTTTTGTGTGTGGGGTAAGGATGGGGGTGCTGCACTACCGCAGCTGTCTTCCTAAATCTTGGAAAAATCTTATAAATCTTAAAATTTTAAGTACAAAGTACTCATGAGGTGATAGTTACTGATCCTTCAGGGTGAAAACCCAGAAGAAAAACAGAAGCATGTGTCTCCTTCCACAAGCATATTGGATATTGTTCAAGAGCTCAAAAGTCATTTTTACACAACCTCTGCAAACATGTCAACAGTGTCAAGTAAAAAATTACATAATAGTGCTGTCGATAAATATTCTAAATTCGATTATATAATTAAATTGCAAAAAACACAGACATTTACCAATTTGTTTTGCCAATTTTGACAGCACTAGTACGTAATCTTCTAGCAAGTAAGGGCAGAGTGGATTTAGGAGTAAGACAGTTGAGATTTATCCCATAACATTCCTCTAAGAAACTGTACAGATGAAGAGCACATGTGAATTGTAGAGGCAGCCTTCCACCTTTTCATCTCTTCTTCCTCCTCCCCTCTCTCAGCTGGTTTATCTTTCCTTCACCCTGCCAGCGCTAAGCGCCACGGCTGCAACAGCGTCTTAATTTAACAGCCGTCGGTCACGTTGTAGACAGTGCTGTGGGAGTGTTTAATTAAGTGACTGTGAGCAGAGGGACTCCACGGACTGTGCTCTGGAAGAGTCCCGTCAGATGGAGAGAGAAAGCATGGATGTAAAAGGGAGGTGTAAAAAAAAAAAGAAAAGAAAAGAGGACAAGGCTGGCATAAGCCGAGGGCCACCGAGGGTAGAGGTGACAGTCTGCTTGCCTGGCGTAGCCTTGCATGGCACGACATGGCATGGCATGGCAGAGCTGTCCTTGGAGGTCACAGCAATACATGCTTGGGTTTATTTTCTCCTTCCTCGGCAGCTCGGTGTAGTGCCTGCCGGTTTCTCAGGGCTCAATTAGGATGCCGCAAGGTGCTGCGAGGTGACTGTTTGCATGGAAATGGAGCCAAGTGAAACATTTAGACTGGAAATTGGATGAAGATATTTGCTTCTCAGTTTCAATATTTGACTGACATGAAGGTGCTACATGTAGCATTTTAACATCAGTAAGTCATCAGTAATTGCCATATTCATTTTGAGACATGAGTATAATTACTGTAAATAAACAAGACCGCGTCTGAGAGGATTGGCAGCCTTTCTCTGGCCTCTACACTGCATTTTTACATTGTGAGCCATCGGGTCACATTTTGTGGGAAATGTTCTTCCAGCGCAAATGGAGCTCAAGTTTCTCTCAGAGTTTCTCTCAATGGCAGATGGTAGAGGAGTGAACGGCTGATGAGGAGGGGGGAGGGGGATCATTTCCAATATGTTTATCATCTTTAGAAAAGTCACAGAAAAGCTTTGATCAGAACATCATCTTTGTAACAAGAACCAAGGAGGATTATGGGAAATGTAGTCGTTTAGGAGCAACGCTAATAGTTTTGTACCATTAACCACAAGTGTACTTTACATTACACTGTCTATCATCAAGACATCATTTTAGACTGACTTCCTACCTTCTAGACAGCCTTTGATTACTATTCATTTATTCATCTATTCAGATTTGTAATCCATCACTAAACAAGAAGTCGCTTTTATGGTTTTGTCTAAGTTATGTTACCTGTAATGTGTTTGCTTTTTTGCTTTTGAAGATTGTTATTAATATTGTAAAGTACACTCAGTTTGTATTTGATATGGACTGAATGCAGCGAACATGCAACACTGCTGGTATTTACTTTGGAGAAATGCTAATATTAACAGTTATGAGAAATAGAACATGGTGTCATCTGTTAATTGAAATGTCCCCACTATATCCCATTTAATGCTGCAGTATGATATTGCGTATAATGACTGTGGATCCATCACTTTCGTTCAGAGTGAATGGGCTTAAAGCAAGTAAGTAAGTAAGTAAAGTTTA
>NW_023339718.1:20222900-20227399 GCF_004916995.1 Morone saxatilis
GTTTTTAATCTAGATTTAAAGGTGAGAATGGAGGGAATGCATAGGCAACACTAAAAAGAATGTTTAGTCTTCGCACATAAACATATGCCTAAAATCAATTGTAGATGTAAGAGATTTAGGAACATATCGTACATTTAAAGAGCAAAGTATCACTGATCTGTTGACATAGAAACATGCTGGATGAGTAGTTATATTACCAGAAGTAGATAAACCCAACTCACGATACCACTGAATCAGATTTAGTTCAGATTTACAAATTGGAACATAGCCATGCCATAGGATCAGCAGTAAACCTGCTGCCATACTGGTTGTACTGGTATCAGTATGTACTGGGCAAGCTAGTCACATGGAAACGATCCAAGAGAGGCTGCCTCACTGGAAATCAGGCAGGCTGCTTAAGGCCTGAGAGATGCACAGTGACCCATTTAGATAATACAAGAGGTAAAATAGATGCGATGGCCACAAAATCTTAAAAAACTGTGAGAATGGATGATATTGAAAATGATACACTGTGCTCAGCTGTGAAATTCATTCAGCAGACTGTTTATTCAGTCTTATACATAAAGGATGTATTTAGCAGCTTCTTTCTTTGCATTGTTTGTCACTTGATCTCAGTATGTAAAGCGCAGCAAACATTTGCCTGGTATTGTTCAAAAAAACCTAAACAGATGCACACATACTCATCATTTCACGCTTTCCATTTGTTGCTTTTATCTTGTTGCATTACAATGCCACACTGAATATGGTGAGAACATCTTTCTTGAAGCTAATAAAAGCCGTCAAACTGTATTGTTCAGTGTTAAAATAATTTCCTGAGAAGAGCCAAACCATGACACATCCTTGAAGGTTTTCGGCATTGCAGAAGGCCCACGTTTTGCTCCTTCCACAGCCGTTGATAGGAATAATTTGGTACCTTAACGTCTGATAAGACAATATGCTAATGTGGTACTAATATATGCCTAAAGAAAGAGTTGACAGTAGCGCTAATGCAGAATAAACAGGGTAATGCATGCAGGAGGACTTCTACATGTTGACATGAGTCAGAATGTTTATCGTCACACAGATAAATACCTCGTTGAAACAAATGTAACACTTAATTTCCCAATAAAAGGCTTTAAATGAAAGTAAACAACCTGGCAAATGACATTAAGTTAAAACGAAGGCCTAGATCAGAGAGCATGAGATTTCCTAATTAACAGGGGTAATTGGAATTAAACCAGAGCGTCACAAATAATGAAGCGTTGGGAGAAGAGCCGAGGCTCATTGTAAAAGGGTGGAGAAGACTCTGAAAAACAAAGCTCATAATAACAATCAGACATTACTCATGCTTGATATTTAACCCCCAACAACCATCATCACATTTATCTCCTCATGCTGAAGGGGAGAGATATTTATCCAGTGTTTTTTTTCTCACTTCTTTGTTGCTTTGCATATGTATTGTGTGGGGTTTGCCCAAGAGGGAGATGGACAGCGGGGTTGACAGCTGCCCGCCACTGTAAAATATTATTCTAATTCTGGGACGTCTGCAGGGGTTCCTCACTCTTATGCCACAGGGTTAGTCCATAGGATTTGTCACCTAATTGAGTTTGGAAACTGAAGAGCATACGAGTGTTTCTATGCAAGAAATACCTTTTTAGTTAAATATTTTTGAGATGCTAATTTAACCTACTAAATTCCTAATAACATGAGGCATATGAATTGGTGTGCACCAGCAGGGTTTAATACTAAAACTAAATCTTAACTAATTCTGTGTATTTAGAATCAGGAATATACTGTGCAACCTTTCATGTTCAGGCATCCTACAGATAACATCACTGTAAAAAACTAAAACTACTTTTTTTTCACTTATATTTGAATGAATTTCAAAGTACTGTGAAATAAAAATAATATATGTCAGTCATTAGTTTCATGCTCTTCAAGAGTACGTAATCATTTTTATCTCTGCTTCTTGTTTTTTGGCTTTTTGATAGTGTTTAGGGTGATATTTTGCAGATTTTTCTTGTGTGCTGCAAAACATAATTTTCCTACCTAATTTAGTTTACAGTATTTTTTTTGTTTTTTCCGTTTGTCAAGAAGATCTGCGTTCTTTCTCACACCTTGGAGCTCTTTATACATTATATAGCACATAGTACAACAGTAGTAGTGGTGGCGGTGGTGGGCTGTGCGGGGTAGTGGCGAGCCCTGGGCCTCATTAGTCCTATCAGTGGACGGCCTTGTTAGCCCTAACAAGTAGCCAGCTGACAGCTCCATTCAGCCGCCGCTCCCCCACAAGAGAAGTGACAGCTTTAACTATAGCGGAGAGCGCCGCCGATTTATGAGCCGCGTCCGTGCTCTCTTAACCAGATTAGTTCTTTTTACATTAACTGAAGAAAAGTAGGGCAGATGTCTGTATGACTGGTTGTAAATTTGATAATGACCGCCATGTTAATCCCCCCGCTCTCTCCTCCCCTCCTCATCTGTGGCCCTGCACGGCAAGTCCAGGCTGGGACCTGGCTGGTAATAGGATTACCAATGAGGGGACCCTCCCCGTGTGTGTGTGTGTGTGTGTGTGTGTGTGTGTCTTGGACCAGGAAGAAGGAAGCTAATTGTTGTTGGTGGCGGCTGGTTGGAGGAGTAAAGTGAAAAGTAACCTAATGTGGGAAAAAGAGAGAAATAATGAGAAAATTATCAGTGAGGCATCAGGCCCAAATCCCTTCCAGTTCTTTCCAAATTCCTCAGAATCTAAGTCTTGGATTTGTGGTGTCAAAAGGTCTTTTCACTTTGCATAATGACCGTTTCATTTCAGAATGCTTTCAAATTTATATCACTTGAATTCTTAACACTTATATTTTGTTGTCAATAGCGTTACATTTTTTTAAGAGCAGATAGAGTTTAATGGCTCACTGAAACAGTATTTGTCCAACCCCTGCATACAGTATGTTATTCAAAGATCTTCCAACTTGTATCTATTGTGTACACTGAACATTCCGTACGCACATATACACACATGTTTGAGGTCAATAAATAGAGACACATATGAAAAACAGATTATTTTCTCTCCAACATTTTTTTTTTCAATTATTGTAATTAGTATTATTTTTGGAGAGAGGGATTTCCACAAACTACAAAGCAAAACAGTTTCCTAAAGCAACATGTCATCAAAAAAACAAACAAAAATTAAACCAAAACAAGCTGTTTGTGAGATGTTTTAATATCCTTCCAGATTTAATGTCATTTATCTGCATGTAAAGATTGTGACTCTGATCTCGTCTCGCTCAGTTTTGGATTAGCTCTTGTTTTTCTCTTCCTTTTTAAATCTCATTCTGCAGTGAAATCCACTTTGAACACAGCTTTATATACTCTGCTACTATGTTGCGATTCAATCAAGTATTTTCCAGCGTTGATGCCCTTGATGTTGTTTTTGGGACTGTCCAGCCCCCTCCTCCTCCTCCTCCGTGTTGGAGGTCTCCCCTTTTCCTTTCCATTAGCTGATCGGTGTTGTTGTATTTGGGTGGCCGGGGCTGGTACCTGCACCCCGCTACCCTCCCCTTCCCTGACCCCCCACTCCCGCCTGATACGATTTAAACTGATGTCCTGCCGGTGCCTTTTTTCCCAGAACCCCTCAGACTGGTTAGAGCGGCGGCGGTGGCGCCGCGTGCCGAGCATTTTCTTCATCACCTATTAAAATCAAAGCCCCGTCGTTTGGCGAGGACCGCTGGGATCTTGGCTTTAATTAAATTACATTATTGTTAACGTCAGCTTTCCCGAGGCCGGCTCTGTCGCGTGCACTTTGCCCTCCTCCTCCTCTTCTTACCTCCCTCTCGCCTCCTCCTCTCCCCGGCTCACCTCATGCAGAATATAGGGGGGGGGGGGATCACACATACATGCAGTAATGTATTCTAATGCTCTCCTCCCATGGATTTGAATTTTTAAAAAGATGGAAGCGGGGAGTAATGTTATGTAGGGAATATGTTCACAGTGAATATTCAATTAGCCTGCTCGTACTTTGTATACATAAATGTAACGCTGCGACGGTGCCGGCTAATATGTAGTGAAGGGTCCTCGCATGAAGCTACATTGTAATATGATCCGCTCTAAAATGTTTGCCATTTGAATAACAGACGACGTTATGACATAAACATGTAAACATGTGCTACTGAACCTCAGATGGTAATTCTCATACTAAATGTACAACATGAGCGTTTTTATATATACTTGTTTAATCTAATGTTGCCATAGTTTTAGCTAGTATTACCTTTTCAATAAGTGTCTCTTATGCTCTTTTTCTTCTTAACATGGAATTATCTTTTCTTGTCAAAATCTGATTTCACCGACCAAAAAACACTGCATGACGCTTGATCTGTTTTGGTAAGAAGATAGACTGAATGGCCTCCACTGAGCCTCTCTCCTCTATTGTGAATAGAGCAGTGAAGTGTCACTAATGTGGCTCTATTCATTGGTTTGCAGGCCTCAGTCTTCATGACTGTCCCACCACACGCACACACACAAGCACACACACA
>NW_023339718.1:20227409-20241897 GCF_004916995.1 Morone saxatilis
CACACACACACACACCTCCTCCTTCTCCTCTTTGCTCCTCTGTCACTCTCTCTCTGCTGTTGTCCTGTTGCTCCACTAAAGCTGGTAGATGATAACACTCCCACAGGTCACTTGCTTTCTGAAAGGTGAGTCTGGAGGAACCATAGCTTTAGATTTCAAAAGGTCTATGTGGCTGACGTCTCTATTACAGTATTCATTTGACGATTTTAACTGTGTTGATCTCTGTGATCACTGTGCGGCAAATAAGTGCCAATAAAACATACAAAAATTAAAGAAATGCTCTCACTGAATCAGAATCAGAATCAGAAATACTTTAATAATCCCAGGGGGGAATTATTATTATTATCACTGAAGCAGGTCTCCATTATCATGCTTCATAGCAGACAAAATATGTAAGATTACATTTAAGGATGATCTCTACACAGTAATATTGAACTGTCATCCAATCCTAGATACAAGTACAAACTTTTAAAGTGCTTTTAGAACCACTAACCTATATTTAAATGTTGGCTGATATTCGACAATCACAAATTTCCATGGCTATAGTTCCAGCATGTGTTTGCTATGTGTTTGCACATGTTTACATGTTTATTCATAGCGTACGTCTGTTATCAAACGCAAACATTTTAGAGCAGAGGGTAAGCCACTTCTTGATGCATGGTGCAGTCTATATGAAAGCCACTCTCATTAAATATACAACATTTCCTACTGTGTTACTTTTACTTACTACTAAACAACACACTGTTGAGAATTGAGTCACTGTCCAGAAATAAAACCAGAAATTACTTAAATTATTATTACGTAAAGGCAAGGACGTGAAAATGTTATAAAGTTATAAAGCCACATTTGAAACGAGTCAAAACTTTGACACCTATCTCACTAAGGGGGAGCTAACAGATGTTTCCCACTCCAACCCCCTACACGTGGTTTATTTATTTCATTTTATTATTATTATTATTTTATTAACAATAAGGCACCCCAAGATGCTAATTGTCTCTGTTTGGATCGGCCTCCAGCGACCATTTAAGTGAATTAGCCGCGTCCCCGTCACCGGCTGTGAAAGGGTCACTTCTCGTCCAATTACTGGCTCCACCTCGTTAACTCCTTCAACGCCAGGCCGTTGCCATTTTTTAAACATGAGCTTAATTATGCTAATGAGCTTAAACATGCAAATGACCCATGCTCTTTCATCCTAAACTGTAGGCTCAACAGCTATTTGAAGACATTTTAATTCGTTTTTGACACTGATTAATTTTTTTGCTGCTTGTGTTAAGTGACCTCAGAGAAGAAAAAGGCTCTGACAGACTTCCTTGCTTCCGAAGAGGATTTTTTTGCCCAACACATGATTAGTAGCAGGTGCGAATGTCTTTCTGTCTGGAGTTACATGTATGTTATACTTAAGAAAATTTGTAAAAAAAAAGGACCAATATATTTCCTTTTAATGTTCTGTGGCTGAAAAGACTAAAAATCTGACCTTTGTCAGTTGTTAAAAATGCATCAGCAGCTGTGCTCACACAGTAAAAATGGGTTTTATTTACTGAAAACTTTTTCTATGAAAGTCTTCACTGTATGCCTTGTGATTTAAACAGATGTCTTTTTTAAGATGCTGCAGAAAGCTTTTTTTTTCCGGCCTTACTGGGGGTCGAATTCGTCATTCATTCTCACAACTGGAGCCTGAGTATCCCATGAATAAATTACAGTGTTTCATAATTGATTGAGAGAAAAGATGCAGATGTGACAATAGTTGGCAAAACGACACAGCAGCTAATTGAAAACAATCTTGAAGGGGTTCCAGATGTAGTTGTCACTTCTTTTTTTCCTACAGTAAAGTGCAAAATTAAGAATTCATCTGAAAAAGACTTTGATTCGCTCGTCTATCTCGTCTCATTTGTCTCACCTCGTTCGTGCCACCGGACACCATCTTGGAAGAAGACACCAATTTTACCGCCTATTTTATCAATATGTCGTTTATCATTATAATAGATGTATCTGATGTTAATGACGATAGTTTATAAAACAGCTTATTAACCTTAATGACAGTGTGATCTTTTACAATTGATAGGTTGTCTCACCTTCAATTATACTGAGTAATGATGATATAGATTTAATTAATGCTTAAGTGCTCTAATGGCTTTTTTACAGCAGCTTCAGTGGAGTTCTTTTCTTTATTGTTTGTTGTTTATTTCTATGTATGTCAGGGCCAAACATCAGACCCAGGGGCCGTAAAGACGCATTAACTTTATTCTAGGTTAGAGATGTAAAGGGAACAAATAAGAAATCAGAAATGTAGGTGTGATACTGTACATGCAGTTAAAAGGCCATTTTAAACAAAAATCCAGAACGACTGAAAAACTATGTGATGATGCACTTTCATCAGACACAATCTTCGAGTCATCTTGAAGCTGTGTTTGCTTATGAACTTCCAGAAAAAGATAAAGCCATCATAGATGTGTAGTAAACAAAAAAAAAGAAAAAAAAGAATCTGTGTTCCTGAGTCTTCCCTTTGCTTCTCTGCTGTCCGTCTGTCTGTGTATCTGTGACTGAGTGAACGCCTCAAAAGCGCTGTTCAATCCCACTGTTTGGGAGCACAGATGCACATTCAGTCCTGTGTTCTCTGCAGTCTTAATAGTGTTAACCCGTCAGCTGTCCCCAAACTGAGGACACAAGCGTCTCCAGTGTTTTCGCCGCTAAGCCGGATTTTCACTCTTTCTCGCCGAGCAAGTAGCCAACACAACTTCTACTGAAAACCATCCTCCTCCTCCTTTTCTCTCTCTGTACTCTCCTGCTGACTGCTGCTGTCTTTGACAAAACCCACTATAAAAATATTTTTTGAGGAAGATTACTATTTTTTTTTTCTTTTTTAGCCTTATATTTAAAATGAGCAATATTTTTGTTAACTGAAAAAAAAGCTTTTAGACACTAGAACAAAGAGAAACATTGTATTAGAAGCCTTTATGTAGTCGGCATAATGGTTTAAAACACACCACTGGTGTGGACCTCACAGGGTTTAATGATCATAAAGAGCACCTTAAACGTTCCTGGGCTGCATTTGAAGCTGACATTTTTTTGTGTTTGCTTTTAAATGTTTCAGATTTGAAACGCATGAATACGGCTGGCTATTAAACCTCAATACTTTATTGGTACCAACTCAAATGTGCTTGTTGTACCAAGGGAAAACTGTCAAGTACCGTAAACTTGTTTGTATATTGTATGATCAAATGTTTCATGTCAACATTTTGCCAGTTTTAGACGATTGCAAAGTTCTTGTATGGATGTCTGTGGTTAGACAACATTAAACATTGGAGAACTTCTTTTGCTAAATGAAAAAAAGTTTTTGCAGAAAAACACGTTCATATTTCATACAGAAAATACTGTATTATGTCAAAATGTTGGTATCATATTGGCACAAGTATCAAAAAATGTCAAATGATATCCAGCCTCACATATTGCATAACATGCCTTTTGAAGTTATTTTTTAATTTTAGTGTGTTTTTTCTGAATCAGAAGATGCTTGTATACTTCTCTTTTTGATCACATTGTCATTTGTTTTTTGTGATGAAACTTTGCTTCACACAAAATTCTTTACCTCCTTTCTCTTGTCTCTTTTTTTGCACACTGTCACAACTCTCTTCACCCTCTAAACCCTCCTCCTCCCTTTCCCCTGCCTGCCCTTCTCTCTTTCTCCTCCACTGTACATCTTTTCCTCCCTTCTCTTTCACCGCCTTTGTCTGCTGCCTTCGTGTCTGACTTTGTCCTCCTCTGCGTCTTTCACACTCCCTCTCCGTCTTCATCCCTCTCTGTCCGTTCACATCGGGACGAGGGGCACTGGGCGCCTCTGACAGTGCCCCTAATTAAGACGTAAAACTGTGGGCAGCAGGTTTCTGAAGGTTACACTGTCTATACCGCAGGAAGTGATAAAGAATGGAGTCACTGATGACATGTGACGTTTTCACCGGGGATGATGCAAACCGCTGCTAATGAAGTCGGGGCTATGGAGGAGAAAGCGAAGGGGACAGGGGGCCTCTGTGTGTGTGTGTGTGAGACTTTGTGTGTAATGTTTGCGTGTGTGTGTGTGTGTGTGTGTGTGTGCAGGTTTTGCTCCAGAAGCCTTTGGGATTTCAGGGCAGAATATTTGAGTCAATTAGACAGAACGAGTACGTGAGAGTTGCTGCCCTGCACTTAGACTGATAGGTCCTTTTTCTAATCCAGTGTATCTGATAGTCCTGCTGTCTACTGCTCATATGTAAGATCATTCTTATGGCTTGGTGATAAATCATTGTTGTCATTTATTGACTCTCAGTTGAATCCTATGAATGATTCTACGATCATATTTTTTACAATTCAGTTATTCAAATTCATGATTCCAAGTAAATAATTGTTAGTGCACGTGTGAAGACTTTATTCTGAATCATTATGCGATTTTATATATACATTGTGATATACAGTATATGACATATTTTTAAAATAGTCTTACCAATATTGTGAATAGAGCTGGTTATTGAGTCATACGTTGAAAGTTGTAAATGATGTTTGGTCAGAATCTTATTTGTTCTTGGATCTGATATTTCAGATCGACAGACAGATTTGGATCAGGAAACCTTTCTAACTTTTGGATACATTCCCATTCATTATTAATTTCACATTTCTTCAACACTGATGCATTAAGCAGTTTGTTAAATGAAAAAAACACATTTGTTTGACCTGACAACAAGCCTGCTGGGGTAGAAAAGTTTGTCAATTTTTATAAATTAGTTTGTGGTTTGCATTCAGTGTGCAGGCGTCACTCTTTCCATATACGTTAATTCAGAATAGTTTTGCACCTACATGTAATATCCAAAAACTAAAATGCCAAATAAGCAGGACAGAATATAATTTAAAATGTTGTTTAAATGTGTTACGCTACTGTATGCTTGAGTTTTGGTACAGATAACAAAACTATACTGTGTAAAAAAGACCTGACAGCATTTAATGCCAGCTTGTCAGCAGGGCAGTCTTGTTTTACCTGTGCTATGACATGTCAAAATGTCTGCTGTAGTGCTGAAACAGTTAGTCCATTGTCAGTAAATATTTGCATTTAACTCTACCCCGGCCTCATTCATTTTTTTCTTCTACTATTTTGAATAGGTCAATATTCTTTATTTTTCTACCGTGTGCGCCCAATAATTTTAAATTCTTTTAAGAATTGGTATGCAAAATAAACTGACCGCAGAGGTCCATTTCAGCCTGGAAGCTGCCAAGTACACAAACGTAACTCCCTACGCATTTACAACAAGACGAAGGGCATGCACATTTAGTCATAATCTTTTCAGCTAGATAAAGATGAAATTAAGCTGTATCCCAACACACTCCCATGCAGACACTACATTGGTGTCATATTCCATCACTGCTGCATGGAGTCTAGTTTGATGGCATGAGATCAAGGCCTAAGCATCTGCAGTGAATGTATGAAACCTGTACACTGTGAAATATAAAAGCTGAAGCACAAGTCAAGCAGCATTTTCAACCAGCAACGAAAGAGAAATTGAACTGAAAAGTGAATGCATAAAACATGACAGTTGGCGTTTTCCTTCAAACTAAATAATCTGGACACACTGTATTGAAAAGCGCATAATATAAAAGACTAGAAGATGAGGTGTTGCTGATTAGCATGCGTGTCAGTACAGCCTAACAGTACAGTACAGCTTGCTTCCCCAAAAAACCTGGAAACTCGCAAAGAAATGCTCTCGGCCAGTTAATGTAACATCATATGGGGGTCCTCCTGGTGAAATATCCCCTGAGACTTGCAGTGTGCACATAGAAATGAATTACATGGCCACCAACCTCGCCATTAGGAAAACAGCAGTTATATTAGCCTTTTTAATGCCTTGCAGTAGAGAATGGAGCTGCTCCACGCTGGTGAATAATTACACTTAATACTGAGTGTTTGAGATGAGGCTTCGGGCAACTGTGAATATCTGTAGTTCCCAACATATGCAAATAAATTAACATAATGCAGATCGCACTCAGATTTGTGCTCATGGCAGCAGCAGAAGTTGAAACGAGTGTTGACCGACTGCAGAGCTTGAAAACCTGCTTAATTAAACAGTGCAATCAGTGTTACTGCACAGATTTAAATCATGAAAAGAGCAATGACAGATACTTCTTTTTCATGTGAGGAAGATGACATTTGGAGATTTTGAGTTAGAATACACTAGACACCATTTAATTTGATGATAAAAAAAAAAAAGATAGAAAGTTGCATTTCATGTGATTTGACCCATATGGTGTTTCAAGCAAACCAAGACTGCACATAAATTGCAGTTGCAAAGTTATTAATTGATGTGTACAGCATTGTTAATGTAGTTGTTGTTGTTTACTTACAATTGACTAACTGTTTCAGCACTACAGCAGACAATTTGACATGTCATAGCACAGGTACAAGACTGCCCTTATAAGAAAAACGAGAACATTAGTGATTTATTGAGATGCCTTAAACAACCCATGTTTACAGTGCTTTTACCTGACTATAGCATCTTTGTGGATTTTGACTCTTGTTGGGGGGCAATGGTGTAAGTATTAGTATGCAAAACCTCTTAGGGAGAAGGTCAGCACCACCAAGGTCACACTGAGACTCCTCCATCCTATCATCCTACTCTTTATCTCTACCCGGCTCAACTGAAAGTTTGCAGGAAATATAAATATATATTTAATTTTTTTTTTTTTTTTAAATATACCCCAACATGTATTAATTACAATAACTTGTACTGTAGCTGCATCCCAAAAGTTGCCTCCTTTTGCTGTACTATCACACTCATCGGCACACTGCCGCCCAGTGAGGCCACAAAATGCCCTCATTTACTTAGAGCAGAATGACGTTTGTCTGTTGATTCCACATTTTTAAAGGGAGAAAAAGAAAATCAGACACATTGGAAAGTGTGAAAAAAATAATTTGCGTACATTCGAGACTAATAAGTCAAGGTGAGAAAGCCTCCATCACCTGAGAAATGGTTAGTTGATGTGTTAAGTTGACACTGATCTGGAAAGGATCCGAGCTTGATTATTGACAGGCAGGAATACTACTTCCCTCATCCAGGATCACTGTGAGTGATACACAAAAATGTGATTGTGACCTCTTGAAGCTTTACACGAGGAGATATTAAAAAAAAAGTTGTCGTACTTTCACAGGAAATTTACATTAATGCTTGTTTTTGCACATAAAAACCTCAGATAGATTGCCTGTGCTATAATTTATATGGTTAACTAACTGTTGCCAATTCCTACATCCCTTCTTCTCAAACCATGCTGATTCTATGGAAATGCACCAGAAAATGTATTTATCTCACATTCATACTGCATAAATACTTCATTATTATTTGTCACATTATTACAAAGTAGTAGCGGAAGCATTGAACATAAGTACTGCCTGCAGTAGTGCGGATAAGATGGAGAATAGATGTATGCAGTTGGACTTGTGGATATCAATATACATGCAGTGCAGTTTTCTACCCGTCGCTTCTAAGCTGGTAAATCTCACCCTCAGACACGGCCGCAGTGTTGCAGCTCGACAATCCTCACCAGTTCATTGGTGTGAGCATCTGAGCCCAATGTGAACTCTAGCCCAAATGTGACACACTGGCTCTGGCCATATGCAAGCTTTTCACCCCTCCTCCCTCCGCTCATACTGGTGTTGTGAGTACACGAGTCATGACTGTTGGCTGTGGCAACACTCTGACTCACATAACCCCTCACAAAAGATCGGGCCAAGCTCCTTCAGCCCAGGCCAAGCCAGGCCGTCTCCGCATAAGACTCTAATTGATTTGATGGACTTGTGCGCCGTTCACACCCCTTCCCCAAACAAACAGTCCGCCCAAGATTTGTCTCCATTGAGACAAAGAAGCAGTGCCCGCAAAAGCAACACTCGGCGACCGCCTGAGAGGGCAGCGTCGGCCTGCCAAACTTGTTAATTTCACTGCTGGGCCTCGGGGAAGGTTTGAGCGTGCTGTGCGACGATTCATCATACTGCAAATCAAGCCTCCCACGCCCTATCTTCTACAAACTCCCAGGTCAACCTGAGTTGACTCAAGTTCAGTGGTTTTTTTACGATCATAGCCAAGAGTGGTGACTAAGGACCGTCGTGAGGACTGCAGTGTAGCTTAAGAGGGTGGTCCCTTTAAAAAAGCAGATGTACCACAGAGGCACACAACAGTTGTTTTTATATGGATTGATTTCAGTGTAGCACACCCCGAGACCTCCGCTTAGTGTGTGTAAACCCTGTGGATTTCTTAAAGATACACTCCCTGATTTTGCACTGTGCAATACTACACATAGTTTTGTCTGAAAGCATCAACAGTGAGCTGGGAGGGAATAAAGGGATTTGGAAGGGCTATTGGGTATAAATAATATGAGATCAGGCAGTGTGGTGAGCCGTCTTCATAAAACAATCTCAGAAAGTAAGCCCCAGGAACCAAACGGAAACTGAACCAGAAACTTGGATTCCATTTTGCACGTTGTTTATGGTTGAATACCCATAACGATAATTTAAAGACCAGGAAGAGATTCAAATGTGACTGCTTTATTTTAGATTGAAGGTTTGAATGCATTCTTCTTTCCGGAACCAAAACTCATGAAGGGTCACATCTGTCACCTTGTGTGTTCCTGTGTGCTGCATGCATTTTGAGTAGGGAGGAATGATTGCACTCAAAATGAGAAGCCTCAAGATTTACTGCAAAAATAATGTATGACACCAAAAGTGTGTTATTTCCTAGACATACAGGGCCTGATGAAACTCAACACCTGTGTGCCTTAACTGTCGATGTGCACTTTTGAGAAGCTTTTAAGAATCTCACAAGGAAAGATGATTCTTCCCAAGGACTATTTACTTGCCGTATTCGATTTGTTGGTTTGTTTTAATCAAAACTAAAGAGCTCCAGTCTGTTCATTTGTTTTCCGTTCTTTTCATTCTGTGATTCTTTGTGTTATTTTGTCTTTAGTGAGACTTTAGGAAAGCTGAGAGGAAGACAGCATGATGGAAACACACTGGAGTGGAAAAGTTTTTAATGCAGGATTGTCTCTGATGCCAGCAGGGACATGTGTGGTTAAAGGAACAGAGATCAGGCCTTATTCCGTTCCCCTGATAATTCTCACAGAGAATTAACATTAATCAGCAGCTCTATGCAGAGTTGAACCACTGTTGCCTCCTTTTTTTGTCACTGCAGCTGCACATAGACGGTGTGGTTGAGTCCTTCAGGCTCTACCCAACCAAGTAACAGCAGATAAAGTTAGCGACCAGCTAGTGGAGAAAGAGAAACTCGCGAGTCCGATATTTTTTTCAGAAGCTGGTGGAGACTAAACCAGAGCTGAAAGGACAGTGAATAATTGATTAATTAGACATCATGTCTAAATAGGCAGTTGTTTGCCAACATGTGTTTCTGTAAGATGGTTTTTAGCTAATAGTCAGAAATACATTTAATGCAGCTCCATAGTTCCTAATGTCCACCAATACTTGTAATTAAAAGAAAATGTAGTACTAGTAGTAGTAGTAGTAGTAGTGCATTTTATAAACATGTGGGTAGTGATACTAGTATTCAGTCTTGAGGCATAAATAATCTTTATTTAATCAAGGAAACGTACGATGTAAAACATCGTTCAGTCACATGCAATTGAACCTCATACACAAAAAGCCTAAAAAACAATCCCAAACGTCTTGAGAGCTGTACAGAGTTAAATTTTAAAAATCATGCAGTTGAATGGGATATACACATTTTAAATCCTATGTGATTAATCCCACTTGTATGGTGCAAAGCACTCAAAGTCTTTCCAAGTTCAGTAATAACCCATGGGTGTTTAGAGTTTGTAGGACACAAATATTGGTTAAAATCAATATTGAAAGTACAGATGTACAACATACAGACAGGTGACAATTTAAAGTAAAAACCTGAATGAATGAGTAGAGAAACATGATAAATGCAAATGCTTTCATACAGGACATTGAAAGGTTTGATGAGAATGAAAATGATGTGAATCAGTTCCAGAGAGGAGGAGATTGGTGTTGATTTTTCCCTTAAATTGTCACCCATCTGTATATCACAACATATACAATAATGTTGATCTGTCATGCATTACATGAAACCAAACTCTTTATGCATTTACAACAAAACCTATATCATAGTCATTAATTTGAACGGCATACATTTAGTAAAACGATCATATGATCTTGATATGATTCCGCTCAAAAATAATAAACAATAAGATTGAATTATTGTTCAGTCCGAACATGTATATATCCTAAATGTGTTCCACACCGAACACCAAACATGAGATAATCCAGTTTTTAAAAAATTGCACAGTGGTACCAAATTTGTATATTAATTTACTCATTCTTGCTCATTCTTGCTCACTTTGCGGCTCTCCACAACCAGTAAAAACTCTGACATAAAAATCTGTTTCTTGTTTGTCCCGTGCATTGATTTATCACCTTACATTGATTTTTATTCATGCTTTTACACAGAGGTTTTGGGAGCTGTGTGTACTTGTGTTTGGTAAAATGCCTGTTGTCGGTCCACCCAGTGTGTTTTGCTGCTAATGTCTCCACTGCTCAGGTCACATTAACCCAGTTCTCACAGTTTGTAGTCCATGTTTAAAAAAAACCACACACACAACACCTCCCTGTAGTCAGCGTGGCTTCGGGCTCCTTCACGCTGTTATATTTCCAGCATCGCTGGCCGATGATCACATTATTTACTGCTTGTATTAACATGCGGCTTGATAAGCATATTTTCCTCAGTAGAGCTAACAAGATGCTTTATCACCGAGCCTTTCCACCCGGCGTAGCAGGCCGCCGCCGCTCGCTTGTATTTCTACCCTGTTATTTTACAGCCTCGTAAATAACAACTTTTCTCCTGTTGAGATTTAAAGCTCGAGTTTTTGCTGTAAAATCAGATTTAACTTTGAACATGAAGGCAGATTTTGGTTGTGAATTATGAACCCAGAACCTTTAGTGTAAATCAACTATGAGCTCTGCTAAATAAGCAGAACACCTTTGGGAATATATAGCACAACAACACGGAGTAAAAAAAATAAAATAAAATAAAAACACAGAGTTTTTATCATTAAGTATCTGTCAAGTGCGTATAAATAGTTAAGTCCTTAAAATTGTGTTTTACTTTAAACTTCGTGCTTCAGTTGGCTTTTAATGAATTTTTAATAAAATTAATTTTATACAAGATACAAAAGTGTCATCTTTTCAAATGATGGAAATCTTATCTGTGGGTAGGAATTCTGCATTTGTCTACAGCTAATGTGTAATTTTCAAGATCGTTCACACTGATACCAAAATATTAGTAAAACTCAGTTTATGTTAACACCTTACTTTACATCCACAAAATCGTATATTTCAGTTTTAAAATGAAAAAAAACTTCCGTTTATTGTAGAACAAGAATAAACAGGTGTTAATATAATGCTCAAAAGATAAAATAATAAAGAATAAGACCATAAACGCCCACAGTGACAGAATAATTGATTAAACAATTAAAAAACTTGATGTGTTTCAGAAGTAACTTTTCTGTGTGTCAGAGCCGAACACTAATAAGGCAGCTACAGATGCTCGTGTACTGGCAAAGATAAAATAAACCAAAATTGTCAGAGAAACTAATAATAACTAATTCATCAACCCACAACGCAATTATCTCCTTTGTGTCTTTGATTAGACACAATTTTTCATTAATTCTTTTGTTTTACCTTTTTTGTAATTGTAGTTAATCATGTCAACTGCAGGAAAGCGTTGCATGTTTTTGGCAGTTCACGTCGGCACGTCATTAGCTGCAAATCTGCATCTTTAATTTGTTGATTAACTCTTAAAAGAGAAACGAGGGCTGTGATCTCTCGTGTGCTAATTGCGTCTGAAGGATCAATGATTCAGTAATGATACAAATATGAGATGTTGCTTTTTTAGATTTGGGGAATAGAAAATCTCTTTTTTTTTTCCTTGTTTGTTTGTTTTTTAAAGAATTGCTTGGAAAGAATATGAATATTCATTGCAAATCAAATCCAGAGGAACAATTAAAAAACTTAACAATTCAGAATTACACACATGAAAGAGAAACACATACAAATCAACCTCATCTTCTGCCTTTTTTTTTTTTTTTTTTTTTTTTTTTTTTTACTTGAAATAAATTCGCCTCTATTGTGTTTTTTTTTTTTTTTTCTTCCTTTTTTTTCCTCGCACTTGCTCCAGATTCATTTCAGGTCGGGGTTGACCCAGACCAGCCTTCCTTTTCACCTCTCGACCAGGCGCAACGCCAAACCCATTTCCTCCTGCATTAGTCTCATCAGGGACTTTAATATGTGCCACCCTGTAGGAGGGGAGCCTCCCTGGCACGTGCACAACACACACACACACACAAACACACCGCCCCGTCTTGACAGCTCACTCCAATTACTGGCCCTCCCTGTCGCATGGCCTGCATCTCCGCTAAGAGCAGATCACATGTGACCCCGTCCAGCATGCCGCTGGTGGAGGGGGAAGAGGGGGAACCATGCAGGGAACAGGAGTAGTAACACACGCCCACTCACACATTTACACACATTAAAGGGACACTTTCCAAAAATTGAGGCCAATCAAAGAGTTTCATTCCAAAATGAGATCTTCAGCACTTGAAAATATATCTGCCTACTCTGACAAAAACACGACTGGCATCGAAGTAAAGCACATTGCTTGTAATGAGTCATCTTAAAACCTTTGTTTACAAATAGGTTTTTGAAGATTGAATCATCTGTGTTTTTGAAATATTGACAGATGAATTTAAGGCAACAAAGTTTAGACCAAATGGATATTCAGCATATTTAATTTTTGGAAAAAAACAGTTGAGTTTTTTTTTTCTTTAAGACTGAAAATAGAAAGGAGTGATAAATATTAGAAGCTGTCTGATTGAAGATGCAGACAGTAAAGGCTGTTGCTATGGAAGGTCCTGTAATAAAAACAGTGTACAGTAGTAACAGGTGAGACAGTTAAATTGAAGCGCCATCGGTTGTATTAGCAAAAACAATGCAGTTATGAGTGAAAGCGGCTCGATTTCACTAAAAAATTACAATGACTCAGAAAATATTTTACCTTCTTTTGCAGAAATGTGACTGGAAGGCAAATTGCTAAATTTATTGTGTTTAAACTTCAGTTTATTATGTGGTCAGAAAATAAGCTTTAATAGCCAAACACTTAGTCTGTCCCTGTACACAAAGACAAACATCGACTTGACCAACAACTTCGCACTTGATTGTTAATATTTTATATCTAGTTCTTCTCCCCTCTAATATGTCCTTTGTTGCTCTTCATGTAGACATCAGGGATAATAAGAAAGCTGTTATTTAAAACACATATTTCTTAGGACTTCCTATACACACATGCAAGGGGCTCCTTTATCTTACCACTGCACCTCCTTTAATATCTACAGAAATGTAATTGTTTGCTATAGGGGATACATTTTGCTCTGCGTCCATGAGCAAGACACCCAAATCATGGATGTTGTTCATGCATATTTTATCATCAGTGGAGCAAGCCTGAGGTTTTAGGCAGCAGCGAGGTTCATTCCATTTAGCATAAAACAGACAAATTTCATGGTGGAGTATTAACAGGCAAATATTACACAGACTTGAGTTATCCAAATACAAGATAGGGTCGTGGCCTGGAGACATGATGTGAGCTTATGTTTTGAGTGCAGTTCTGAGTGTTTGTGGCGTCTCTCCTGGCCTCTCTGGGAGGACGGTTGTGGTGATGACACGTAATTTAAAAGTACAGATGAGCCCACTGGCTCTCTGTGGACACTGATCCACTGTGGCACACAGAAGAAAAATTAACAAATGGCCCCCACTTTTATTTTTGGTTTTTGTTTGGAATCCGTGTTGAGAAACACATGTTGTCTGAGCGTGTTGTACGGCAGATCTGAGCTTTTGGGACACTGAACAGCTGTGTGTCCACTGCAGAACTGGCTTCTTTTTTGTTTAGTGGAATTTGAATGCTGCGGCAGTATCATACTTGCGTCATCTTTCGAGGTTTGAATGTTTTTTTTTTTTTTACTGTATTTTGTATTGGCAACTAGCGCCTGGAAAAACTTTTATCTATACAGTGCTGTTTTGGTGGTTTGCAGAATTTAAAAATGTCACGCTACAATTTTTTCCAATCTGCCCACCTATCTGCTTTTCCTCTCAGCTCCGAAGGCCGCTTGCATTTTTAGAAACCACACAGTTGGCTCAAAAAGGCTCAAACTTAAGGTATCGTGACCCTTCAGAAGTATTTAAACTTTTATCAAAAGAACACAGAGCTCCAAACAGGTTTTCAGTGGCCTCTTAGCTTCACTTAAAGCTGTGATTAGTTCTTCCTACAAGCATCTGCTTAGCACTACTAGCTAAAAAAGAGACTGGTGGACACAGGAATGTTTTTGTCAATGCTTTATACAACAAATGTTAAGATCTGCAGCATGTGGGCATCACGTGGGAAATGGAGGGAAAGATTTGGGC
>NW_023339718.1:20241915-20244075 GCF_004916995.1 Morone saxatilis
GGCTCACACGTTGTACAAGAGTACCATTGTACCAGGAGAAGGTGCAGTCTATAAACTGGCTCTTCCTTGACAGACAGAGTGTCTCAGTCAGTCCATTAGCTGCAAACCCAGTTGTCTGGCTAGAGTGGGTTGACTTGGACGAGCGCTGTCTAACTCACTTCAGCACATATCAGCCCAAGAACAATCTCTCCTCTGTCTGATCCTCCTGGCACCGCTCCATGCCGATCCTCCCACGATCTCCCTCTCTTATGATTATTTTATCATTTTAAATTCTTTATGCCGCATTGCCGTGGCATCGTCCCCGCAAGAGCAGAGCGGCGCGTTGGCCATACAGTACATTCACACTACAGTTATTTGGACGGCGCTCCGGTGTGGCTCTGTCCCGGTCCCTCGGTTGGATTCTGCTCGTCCATTAGTGCCATCTGTGCCTTCCTGCGCCGTCTGTGAGGGCCCCGTCGACGCCAAAACGATTGGCATTTCTCTGGAACAACCAGAGGGACGGTGCCCAGAGCTTTTAGCTGCCAATGATGTGCACTTACTCTGACAAAACCAGAGAGGGTGGGGGTGGGGGTGCAAGTGAGCAGGAGGCCCCGGCAGGAAACAGCTGCACCTACAGTACTGCAGCCTCCATGTTCAAGCTTCAGGAGATACCACTTATCCCTGCAACAACAGACAGCTGATACAGAGTCAAGAGCTGGTTTATTGTAGACATTTAGCTGGCAGTATTATACACATTGACTGAGTGCATGGGTGAACAGGTACAGGTTGACAGGAAACAGAATAGAACCAGGTAATCCTGCACTAGGAGATGTAAACTTATTACCTATCACAATCTTGTATTATGTCTTTGTGTTATTTCTTAATGTCTGGGGGAGACTTCTAGCATTTAGCCCAGATGGTGTAGTGTCTGTTTTGTAAATAATAGTATGCAGCAGTGGACTTCTAGGCTTTCAGTTGGAAGATGGGAGGTCAAGCCGCCATGTTGGCCAGCATCTCCCCTGTTGAAGTGCCATTGAGCAACCTTGCCTTAAAAAGCCCTAAAACTTTCAGGATTTTTTTATAAAGCTGAGCCTGAAGTTTCAGCAGCAAAGAATGAACTTCCCCACAGAAGCAGAGTTTATCTCTGAGCAATGTTCATGTTTGCACCATAAAAATATTGGTGGCCTTTTCTGAATTCAAGCAAGCCTCCTAATATTTCTGAACTCCCAACAACAGACACCACTTGCCAGTCACCAGTAACATGCTGCCATTGTGGTTTTTTTAATATGGCTAACCCTTCAACAGATCATCCAATCATCCTTTTCTCTGGCAACCTGCTCTTGCTGCACAATACCTGGGATACACATTGGACAGTCAGACCAGCTTTAATGTATTTTAGGGCTTTTCACCTGATGCTGTTTTGCAGATCAGTTTACTGTTGTGGCACAAAGAAGCAAAATAGATTAATTGCCACAGCTCATTAATATTTTGACACAGACAATGAATATGATAAAAGAAGGAAGGTAATTCTCTTGAAAACCTGAGCATACCAAAATAAATTGCACTTAACTTGATTTAGCTATCTCATTATACAGTTTAGACTGACGTGAACAAACAA
This sequence comes from Morone saxatilis, assembly GCF_004916995.1. Lineage (NCBI taxonomy): Eukaryota > Metazoa > Chordata > Actinopteri > Moronidae > Morone > Morone saxatilis. The sequence goes on from NW_023339718.1 coordinate 20,243,513, forward strand.
GAAGATACATTACAACAAAGATTGCTGCACCACACTAAATTTATACACACTGAAGTCAACAAGAAAATGCAGAAATGCTAAAACTTGCATGATGGTTCGGACCAAAGAACCAGACCATTTTCTTCACCATCAGTTTCTCTTTTCTCCACTCAGTAAAATATTCCTCTGTCTGCAGTAGATGGGAGCCAGCGATTCTCTGACAGTCTGCAGACCATATGCTGCTGCCTGCTAGCATAACTTTTTACTGCAAGCTGTCGCTCTCTCCTTCTCCTGCTCCCTGGGTCAGTCAAGTAGCATTCAGAGCCTGATTGGCCATCAACCACCAACTTTTTTCACACTCAAACTATTGGAGCCGTGTTGCTGTTCGAAAGGCCTGATATGTAAATACTGTGTCAGAGGTTGGATTTTTATTTTAATGAGATCATTGTTGTTGCTATTCGCTCAGGATTCAGATTATGAGGGTTACTGTTGTGTGTGAATCAACACTAACATAATAGATTAGTATTACACTGACCTAGCATAGCATGATGCTAACTTTAACTGATAAAATACAACTTCAGTTA
>NW_023339718.1:20244087-20255225 GCF_004916995.1 Morone saxatilis
CCCTGTTAAAACAGCATGGCTTGAGTTGGGAGTCTCATGTTCACTAAAATGCATCAAACTAACTAAATGTGTTCGTAGCACATGGGTCAGTCTCTTAGAATTGTTTACCTATTAGTTAACCACATATTGCTTGATTTAAATGATACCTGGATTGAACTGGAGACATTGCCGTAATGTGGTGTGCATCTTAGACCACCAGATCACCAGGGAATCACAAGAAATGAGTTCTGGGGGACAGTTAAATTATTCCATTTCTACAACATTTATTGTGTCCACATCCCCTATGTGACATTACTAAAGGCTTCTACACTGAAAGGCTATTTTTAATGGCAGTTTATCTACCTGTGCATATCACTAGTTCTGACGTCATTCAAACTCTGGTGGGAAAATTAAGTGCTCTTTTTACTTTTACATGGGTACTTAGATGAGTCAAGGAGTGAACAAGGATACATGATTGGCTAGAACTGCCATCTAGAAACACATTTGCTTGATAATAGTTTAATATTGCTGTTGTTGAGAATCTGTAATGGCAGAAATAATGCAGTCTAGAGCCTCTTTGGGACTAAAGTGAGGTATCATAAGATACACTATATGGCCAAAAGTATGTGCACAGCTCTGTGCACTGTTGGTCTGGGACAGCTTTTCATGGTTTAGGCTAGGCCCCTTATTCCCAATGAATGATATTTTAATAGTGTGCTTCCAACTTTGTGGCAATAGTTTGTGTTTGTGCTTTTCCTGTTTCAACATGACGATGTGCACAAAGCCAGACCATAAAGAAACGTTTTTCCCACTTTGTTGCGGTCACTGGTCTGCACAGAGCCATAACCTCAACCCCATTCAACACCTTTGGGATCAAGTGGAACGCTGACTGTGAGCCAGACCTTATCACCCAACATCAGTGTTGGACCTCACTAATGCTCTAGTGGCTGAATGGGAGCAAATCCCTGCAGCCAGATTCCAAAATCTGCTGGAAAGCCTGAAACCAGAAGAGTGGAGGCTGTTATAGCTGCACATTAATGCCCATGTTTTTGGAACAAGATATTCAACTATCACAAATGGGTATAATGTTGTTAATGGGTGTCCGTATACTTTTGTCCATGTAGTTTATGTGTTTTTGGCAATGACACAGAGGCTTAGGCATCAAAGTTCTTCACAATACCTACCTGTTCATAAATATATGTAGTGTGTAGTATATACATAATACATATAAATAGTGTATACATAAAAACAAGCATTTATGAGGTGGATATGTAGAGTTAAAACCCCTTTCCTGTTTTGGAACAGAAAGAAAATGTCATCCTTTCCAGCCTCTTCCATGATATCTGCTAAACTTCACAGTGAAACGAGTAACTACTTTTTTTTTTTTTTTTTAATGTTGTCCTCCCATGTACCTTATGTGCTTGTATAATCTTTATTCATCTCTTTACAATGAGAAGAAATGCCCGAGTTGTCAGCGAGCATCATGTATTTGGCCGAGTCTCAGGTGGCTCTGATTTCCCAGCAGGCCAGATGGCAGCGCTGTGTGGGCAGTGTGTGTGTATGTGTGTGTGTGTGTGGACGAGGGGCTGCGAGAAGAGGGCCAGCAGCCTCGTAGAGGGAGGATTGCTCACACTCTGGCTCTCTCCTCTGTCCCCGTGCAGCTGTGCTTCTCCCTCCAACTTGAACTTTTAATTTGTTCAATATGTGGCAGAGGACACAGAGTAAAACAGAACACATGTCTGGTGGCTGAGGCTCAACAGGCAGGGACAATTCACACTTCTTCATTTTTTTTCTTCCAAGGGTTGATTTCTTGCACTTAGGGTGGGTTGTACAAGCAGGAATGAGTTTAATCACTTTTTTTAAATGATTCAACCAGATTTAAAATCAACGGTTTAAATTACACTGTGGATTATAACAATTCCAAGAGTTTAAAGTTAAAACCACCTTAATTACCATATAGTCCAGATGAAACTGATCACTGACAAAAACCCATAAATAGCACCATTGCTTCTACAGTGTCTTACACACGCTTGGAAGGGTAGCAGTATTCAGCTGGTTTCAATCTACAACATTACCACTAGATGCCATTAAATCCTACACACTGGACCTTTAACTGACCGTGTCTATATAGTCAAGAGGCAGATCTATAGGAAGCGAGCGGGATAAAATGTAACACCGTGCTGCCAAAGAAGGGCTTTCTTTTTAAAAAACAAAAGTCATGCGAATGGACTGTTAGGTATTTTGGAGGACAAAGACAGAATTAAGCAAGAATGAAGAAACATGTCTTCAACAGGTACACTCATGTGCTTGATAGTAACAATACTGTTTGCCTTCTATGACAGACAAAATGTGAAAGGTCAGAGGTTAAGTTATTACTTATTCTCCAACTTGCTCCTTTTTCAGACATTTTTAAAGTTAAATGATCTAAAAACTCTGTTACACTTTGTCAGTTGGAACTCTCATCTCTGTTGAACTTGGAGCAAGTTGGTGCCACAACGACTGAATTAGCACTGAATCAACAACAAATCACAAGATTTGGGATTTGGGGTTTGAGGGTTTTGTGTACATCGAAATTGAACTCAAAGTGTGTTACCACTTCTTTCAGACCAAATACAAGCGCAGGTACTATATTTGGGTACTTGCCGATACAGAGTACCGCTATGAGTACTCAATAATACCATTACAGTTCTTTGTGTTACAAATTAAATGATGCTAATGGGCTTAATATTACCCTAGATTTACTAGGTTTAGAATAATGTTTGTGTGTATCATTACCAGAACATTCCTTGTGATTTCTGACTCTGATGAAAGACCAAAACTTTTTTTAAACCAGCTCAGGTGGTTGCAGCAGTATATACTGTCAGTAGTCCATGCAGTCGAAAGAGGCACATCTACAATAGCTATATGAGTACTTTCTAGTATAAATGATCTGTTCAGCTCATTAACATTTTGTCAGAACAACAGACAACTGTTGGAATAATGTGATGTGTTGCAGTCGTCCTGTTGCTGTTGGATTAGGTAAGCCCTAGATTAACTAAGCTACTGTATAGGCTGCAAAGCTCTAATGTGAAGAAAAAAAGTCTCTGTTCTGGTAATAAAATCTTTCAAAGCCTGTAGCTTATCACTGCAAAATAAGCATCTTGCAACTGGATTACAACTCTCATGCTTGCAAGTGTTTTCACACTACAGTCCAGATGGGAGATTCGTTCTGTAACCTAAATCGATGCCTTCTTTCGTGCATCTTTTTTGTCTATGATATTGTAAATGTGACAAACTATACCATCAATTAATATGAAAATCCAATACAAACATTTGGAAGCTAACTCACCATCAGCTGTGTTTATTTCCTGTTATTTGCCTACCAAAAAATTGTTGTGGAGACTCGTTTTGAACTGGTTCTGAGCAGGCGTCACAAAGAGACAAACACATGGCAACTTAATTTTTCTGTTGTAGTTTTGTTTAGTTTATAGATTATGGAAGATTTCAAAACTATTTTCTAAATTAGTGAAGGAAAGGAACACACAAGTGTAACTTCAAGGACCTTACTAACGCTCTGGATCCAATCCTACAAAATGACCTACAAGATGATGTTAATGTTATGATTTTAAGGTGAACTGACAATTTGGGCACCATCTACCATGGAGTCCACTGTACTAAAAACCCCTCAGATTCAGTACCGGCACACAGTGAATGGATGGATAAATCAAAATACGATCTAACGTTTACTTTCTATTTCTTTGGAGAGTTGGAAGACGTGTCGAGTTGCAACCTACAGTTGCGCCCGCTTGCTAAAAGCTTTTCATGGTCTCTGGAGACACATTTCAAACGCTTCAAGTTTCATCGTCAACTGTATCCATGTCAATAACAGTGACATTGTTCACTTTAGGTTTAATTTCTTGGATGCCTAATTCATTGTTTGCAGATGTGGTTTTTAAACAGGTGCAACTAGCTGAAACAGTGTAGCTGATTTTGGAAATGATTGCAGTGGAAACGCATACTATGAAAACCATGAAGCTATCCAGCATTTCCTCTCAGTGACGTCTTTTCAAAAAGTTTACACAACCTTTCAGCCTTTGTTGACCCAGTGATCTTTCCACCAAGTTCCACCTTGACACCAAGAAATGGGAAAGTGAACCTGTACACCTTAAACATCCCCTTTTTTGACATTAGACAAGGGCACAGACATTGTCACCAACCCAAAATGTTACGCATAATAAAAAAGTTCAGTTTATCTTGTTATAGGTCTTAAAACGCTACCCAGGCATTTGGCAACCGATTTGCAGTTTTACAGATATTGCTATGCATGTTTGACTCAAATCTTCTAACTACTAGAAACACAAATATTCCCATACAGTCCTTTTCCAGAAACGTTCCAAACATTATTATTGTATCCTGCAGAATGTCATAGCAAGACATACTGCCCGAGCACAAAAAAACATGAAATGGCACAGAGTTTGGTCTGAGCTCTAAGTTGCTGCTATCTGTTTTCTGATTCTCACCGCCTCGTGCAGCACTACTCCGCGGAGAGTTACAGCTCTGGGGGACTCAAGCTGCTCAGGGTGCGAAACACTGCGAGAGTTGAGAATCAAAATCAAACACATACAGTCACACTCTCTCCACTTCACTTCTGAAACTCTGCCTCAAGTTACAAGCCAACAGTCCAAGTGACAAACATGTTGTATGAGGACTGGGCAAATGTGGACCTCTGCAGCTCCTGTCAACACGCAGCGAGGGCCCACTAACAAGACTTCAGTGTAGGTGGCTAAAACTCTTGTTAGACTGAAGTATTCTTCAACATGCAGAGTTGGGACTGGGACTTGGGAGGATTATTTCAGATACTGAGATTATTGAGTACACGAGACAATTTGGAATATATAGTGCAAGAATCCTGTAGTTTTTACAGTTTTTAAATATTTTTATTAGTGTTACAATGGGCAGCCAATGAATTGAGAAAATCAACAGCTTTAATAATTAGTTTAAGCAGTGATTTTCATACCTTTTGTTGCAAAAGATCTACTTATGTGTGTTGGAGCTCTCAGGTATATCAGCAGTGGATGTTGTTATAATCAGTTTAGTTAGATATCACCATTCAATATATTCTCATTTATTTCAATAGAAAGCCAGTGGAGTGTCTGTAATGAACCTTATTAATCACAGTCTTCATTTGGAAGTCGACGCCTCTCGCTGACCCCCACCTCACCCCTCCTCTTGTCTCTTCACCTCTCCATCTCTTTACCTGACTCATCCACCCGTCTATCTGCAGTCACGCTCCCATCCGTCTGATGAGATTTCACTGACATTTCATGCTGACATATTCAGACTATTGTTCTGCCGCTCCGGGTGGCACAGGTGGGCCTCCGTCTCTCCAACATGGCCCAGTTACAAGGCGGTGCTCCCTGCCAAGTCAGGCCCCGCTCATCCGGGAACAGGGGAGCTGGAATGGGTTTGACCGTATTGTGCTGCACCTGCTTCGCCCTCGCACCAGATCCCCCTGCTTCGCCTGCCATTCTGCTGCCACAGAGAGCATTTCTTCCCTCACCGACCCCCCCGCGCCGTAAAACCCGTAAAATCCACTGAACTTAGCCGCTCTGATGGCTGCGGCCAAAACAGCATCTGATGTGCCTTATTTGTTGACTGTGTGAGATTAGTTGCAGAGGGTACACGTCGAGGGGCTTACCATGCAGAGATGGAGCGAAGCCCCCACTCCTCCACCAAACACCCACCATCCCTGCCAAATAATGCGAAATGGAAGATTCTCCAGCTTGTCTAAAGCCCTCGTCACAGTCGGTCCGTGCACACTTCTGCTCCCGAGCCAGACTGTAGTGCAGATACTGTAAGAGCTCCCACACCAGAGGAACTGGCTCCTGACTTCTGCATTCACCCTGCAGCTCAGGAGCCAACCTCTTGGTCCTTTCAGTCCATAATACCTCAGTGTGAAGCATCCACCTGGACTATGTGAGGCCTATATGTGCAAGAATGTGCTTTTGTTTACTCCCAACATAAAAAGTGAGAGGTGCAGCTCAAATATGTGCAAGTTTTAATGCAGATTCAGCACATGAATCAGAATCAAGTTTTATGCCAAGTTTCCACGTACACATTTTCTGTTCACACCCCTTAAATTTAAACCAAAATTGAAATCCAAACCATCAACACTAATGCAACTTGAGCTGTGATCGATTCTAGACATTTTCAGTCGACTGATGAGCACAGTCCCCCTGCAGATGATTGCAGAAGACTGTTTAGTCTTACTGTACATGTGGTTGGTCAGTAATCATGTTTCTCTCTCTTCCACCGTTTTTGAATCAATATTAGCATATTTTTAATCAAAGACCTCTTTTGTGAAATGACGCTGCAGCTTCATCTTTTATTTTTTTGGACTGCCGACCAATTGACAGGACAATCCCTGTAGTGTGAGGACAGAGTTTTTCTTATTTGGTTTCATATGCTTTGAGCTGTGTGGTGATCTTATTCAGACTGATTTATTTCAGTATCAGTGGGACATTGGATTGTTTTATTTTGGATACAAAGGTGCACCTCTTCAAGTGATGATCTGTTCTCTCAGAGACTTTCTCCGTTTCAAAAAATGCTTTAGCCTGCCCAGTGTCTCAGAGGTTCACACTGTCAGTTCACAGCTGATTAGAGGGTTTTTGTTTTGGAGGTTTTTGAGATCTTTACCTCTCAAGGGACATGCATGTTGCACAGTAAAGGGCTTCGAACCAAGAAACTGTCCCAGTAAGAGCAGTTTACAGTGAGGTCTGTATATTATCCAACATAACAGAAACATTGTTTGTGGGAAAACTTGTTGCTTTTGAGTCATTTTTGACTCAAAGTCAAAGCACTGCTCAATACATATTTATATTTAGTCAAAGGATGCAGAGATGCAGAGGACACATCTCCCAATAAGGATTAATGATTAAAGTATAGCTAATTACCTTCACAATGTTGGAATCAGGTCACTCTAGGCACATGTAAACACACTGGCAGAGCCAGAGAGAGAGGAAGAGGTACAGAGAGTCAGAGTTGTGTGTGTGTGTGTGTGTGTGTGTGTGTGAGGTTGGAGGCCTCCTGGCTGCTGGGGATTCGCTGTGCGAGAGCTCCCTCTTGGTGCCAGTCTGCCTACTGTTAGTGAACAGGCCGCTGCTGCACTAGGAGGCTCACACACACACACACACATATATATATATATATACACACACATGTTGGGTGAGACCATGCACTGGGAGACGTCTTTTTTTGAAAGATGGTGGAAGAACAGGAATGGTTGCTGCTGGTTTACCATTTGATGCTTCGATTAAATTTAAATACATTTTCTCCTGATTGGAGTATTGATTAACTTTATTTGTCCTGAAATAATACTGTCATGATATTATCTGTGGAAATCTGTATTCTCTATGTGTTAAAAATGTAATTTCTGCATTAGCTGTTACTATTCTTATTATTCTTATTATTCTTATTATTGTTGTTTTAATTGTGTGTTTGTATGTATCAAAAGACATATTTAATACATATACGTAAATATTTTGGAATATTTTTACTTTTCTTTTTATATTATTCCTACTATTATGGACACACTATTCTTTTTATTATTTTAATATGAATATCTGTTTTCCAAGTGTTAATTATCAAATCAGGGATATGAGGATATGATATGAAAATAATGAATTAAGAAATGAATAGAAATATTAGCAAATGTCAAAAAAGGTCTGAATTACTGTACCTGAAAAACTGCAGTAAAGTATGAGGTGGTTCTGAATGATAAAAGTTGTAATACTCTTTCTTTCTCTCTCTCTCTGCTTTTCAGGGTCGGTGTATTAATTTTAACCGTGTGCAGCATTAGTAGAAGAGAGCGACGCCTGTGTGAAAACCAACATGTGCTGATCGCTGTGGACAAGAGAAGAATATCAGGTTTTTTTTGTTTTTTTTGAAGATCTGTAATCTTGCAGCTAAAACCACTATCTGTTCACTCCACTTTACTTTGCGTACAGAGTTTCCAAGTGGTTCTCCGCTCTTTGACCTCTGAAGCACACAGAGTGAAATGTTTATATTAATTCTTATTCTTTAAGTTATTTACTGCATCTTTCTACAACCAAATTTTTTTTAATTAAGAAAAAAAAAAGTTAAGCAGAAGCACAGGACGCCCCAGAACTTAGCACTCAGAGTCGGTTATCTGTTCATACGCACCAAAGGCTTAACATATTCTGACCATATTGTGCCTTCTGTGGAAAACCTAATTTCATGGACACAGACGGAAGCTATCTAAAAGAAAAAAAAAAAACATGGAGAAAGGGCCTGTTTGCCTTTGGCGTAGAAGTCGGAATAATCCCAGTGGGCCTCTCAAGTGCAGAAGTCCGTTGCCTTTTGGCAATGTCTCATCACAAACCCTCTCCAACTTCAGCAGTGCTGGATGCCTGGCGGCTGCCCTTTGACTGGCTTATCTTGTCATTTTAACACTGAGAAGTGCACACGCATGACAAATTGTAGACAGGATGCCCCAAGGTATTGGAAGGCACTAAGACTTTGCCTTTAGTTCTTTTTTTTTTTTTTTTTTTGAAGACACCTTCCTTTCATTATGCACTCGGGACAAGAAAATTAATAGAGCGTTATTCGACCGCAGGACAGCCTCCTGACCAGGATGATCTCCAGCTAGGTTTGAGGGATTGATGCCTTTAAGACCTTGACATGGCGCTTGGTGTTTTTTGCCCCTGTTTTCAGCGCAGTCTGCTCTCTGCTCAGCAAGGCGTAGCACATCACAGCCCATAAACAGGCCTATCAGTTAAGACTTTTAAGATATAGATACAGCTGCCTCGACACTCCTCTGCCCACCGTCTCAATCCTCCGAGGGCTTCCCGGCTGCGTCACAACTCACTAGTTCTCTCAGCACCAGAATATCAAAGTTTAATTAAAATAATTAAAGGCAACAGCAAGCAGCAGCCTGTGAAGACTTGGCTGTCTCTTTTTTATGCCTTTTGACATTGAATGACCTATTACTGCGTTATTCACAGGAAAAAAAGAGGACACCGCGCCATGGTGACGGTGCACCACGTCCAAAACGCAAACCCAAAGGAACGGATGCGATGGACGGATAAGTATTGTTCATTTCCAGAAATTATGTCTCCCCCCTCCTCCACCCCCAACTCCCTTACCCCAAAAAGCAGGGGATATATATTTATATATATGGTAGAGTTCTCAAGCGCGCTGTCATGACGCCAATCCCAAATGATGTTAGTGTGAGCGGAAACACTGTGGGGGAGGAAAGGGGGCAGCAGCTGAAGAAAAAGGCTCGAATGATCCAGTCACTTCGGATACCGTACTTCAGATGCAAAATGGATATTCGAGTCGAAACCTGACAAAGCGCGCCGGCTTTGACGGGAAGCGGTATAGACAATGACCAGTGGCTGGGTCAGTGGGATGTCTCTGTGCAAGCAGGGAAGCTTATCAAATGACACTAAAAATAAGTTCAACAACCATCAAGTTTGAGGGGGAATGGGTGAGCGTCTCACATTCGGTGGGCACGAGAGCGCGCAACACGCCAGTCTAATTATTCCTTTGTTTCCTCCTCGTCTCCGATCGGAGGGACATAAATAATTCCAAATCAAATCCTCGGGGTGTGCTGGTATTTATGTCCGACTTAAACGCTTTTAGCCTCTTGCATAATTTTGCAGGCTGACATTTAATAGGCTCATCAGCCTCTTTCTGGACGGACGGCGGACGAGGAAATTTTAGCACTTAGATCCTGTCTTTTTTTTATGTTACAACCAAGAGCACAAGAATGTTATTAACCCGAACTAATGAGATATTTACATAGCAGTCACAACACGGGTCGCACTGCTAAAAACACGTCACATGTCCCCTCTGCGTCCTTTCCTCACATCATCACACACCATGGTATTCGGTTTGAACACCTATTGTTGTTGATAATTGTTGAATTTCTTTGTGCCTTCTAGTACATCGATGCCTTTAATGGAAAAAGTATTTTTGTATTTCTGCACTTGTTAAATGAGGTTGTTTTAATGTCACACCAAAAGTAGAAATAGAAGAATTATGTGTTTTTTTGAAAATGTTTTGTCACTTCAGCCAAGTTTTTGTTAACTTCATCACTATAAAATACAACTGAAGCTTTAAAAAAAGTAAACTCTTCATTTCATTTTGTGTCAACATTTCTTTCAGATTTAAGATCATTTCATTTGCATGGACGACTTTCTGCTTCGTGCATTATTATCAGCTCATTTAAGGTGCAGTTATTGTAATTTATCATTTTATTATCTTTAAAATTGTACAGTTTTTGTCTTTCATGCTGCCTTTTTATATAAGCTTACCACCTTTAAGTCCGGGTTCAGGTCACACAAGCTGCACATAATGTGTGAGTCGCAACCAAAATACCAATAACATCTTTTTTGCAAAGCTTTTTTATATGAGTTTTACACTGTTTTTATTTTCCAGTCAAACAATTCCTGTTATTATTTTACACTGCAGTCTGTTGTGTCAAATATACATTCAATGAAAAGCCAAGAGTGTTTTTGTTTTTTCTCTCTTTTTAACACGTGTGTGTGCTGGTAGGGGTGGACATGCTAAAGGCGATCTTTAATTGGGCCCTTGCAGATTTATAGGGCCCGACAGGGAACGTGATTATACAGAGTGTGTGTGGACAGAGGAGTGGACAGTGTGCAGCTCTCCTGTGAAGTCAGTCACCGGAGGCACTGCACACATACATACATACACACACACACACACACACACACACAAAATCCCTCCCAGGTCTCCAACGCCCCAAAAATGAGGTCTTGCATTTAGTAAAAATATGCGCTTATACACCTTCTGCTTTATTCACGTCTGCATGCTGTGACAAGATGCCAGCTGAGGTGTGTGTGTGTGTGTGTGTGGTGTGTGTGTGTGTGTGTGTGTGTGGTGTGTGGTGGTGTGTGTGTGTGTGTGTGACCCCTCCTCCATGTTAGAAGTGAGCGAGTGATGCGTCCTTGTTTGAGGTTTAGATGTCACACAGAAAAGATCCCTCTTATTCCTGGGCTAAACTCTCCTCCCATCAAGGTTGTTCAACAAAAATCAGGTTCTAGCTCATTTCTGCCTGTAAAAGTGTTGTCCAAACAGACAGTTGTGTTTGAAAATATAGTCATGTAAAGCTGTTACAGTGAGGAATAAACTGT
>NW_023339718.1:20255250-20268832 GCF_004916995.1 Morone saxatilis
GAGTACAGCCTAAACCTGCTCTATAAGAAATGTCTCAGATAACTGTTAAGTTGGTGCTATGTAAATACATTACATTGAACTGAATTGTAGACTCACATTGAAAGCATGACCTCTACTCAGACAGTGATCAGACATGCCTGAGGTTTGTTAACACTATTATATGTTTTTACGACCTTACAGTTTTTCTACTAAAACCCCCTCAGAGAAATAAAAAAGCAAAGTGCTCAGTTCAAATATGGTAAAAACTATATGACCTTAAAGTGCTAAAGAAACTGATCTCCGGAAATAAAAAGTTTCTCAGGTAAGCAGAAGCAGAAGAGGTTTATAATAAGCCACGATTCAATCAGAAATGTTATTGTTACAAGTGGTTAAAACCAGCCAGTTTAACCCAAATGGGGATCAGGTTCAGTGACGGATGGAAGAAGTATTTAGATCAAGTATAGTAGCAGTACTACACTGTGAAAATACTTTAAATTCCTGTTTTCAAAAATATTGTATTATCATTAAAATGTGCTTGAAAATATACAGAGTAAAAGTCCTCGTTATGCAGAGTGGTCTTGCTATATTGTAAGATTTATATTATTGGTTCATTGTTGTTGATGCATTGAGATGAGTAGCATTTTAACATTGTAGCTGCTTTATGAGTTAGAGCTCATTTTCATCACTTTATAAGCTTCAAACTAATAAGATTTTGAAAGACAATTGTAATCTGTAAAGTAATCAGGAACTGTAGTCAGACAAATGTAGTGGAGTAGAAACTGAGGCATGTGGCATGAAATGGAAATGCTTAAAGTGCAAAAACCTTTATGTGACTAACTGTATTTTGTTATATTTCACTGCAGGTTTTAATCCGAGTTAAAGAAAACTATAGTTTCACATACAGACAGTCTACCAGAATTAAACGTTAACTTTATGCTAAATAAAAATCAAACCATCCACATCACTAGCTTCTGTCTAGCTTATGAGTATTCAAAGTAAGACAGTTTCTTATATATATACTCATTCAGACCAGATATACTAACACATCCAAATAAAAAAACAATAGTTCTCCACTCTAACAACTTTTCTCAAAAGTCACAACCTCTAATGGACTCTAATGTTCATCGGTTCACACATTTTCTCACTGATTAAAATAACTTCTCACATACATGAGTGTAAATGATCAGTAATGTCATTTAGATTAACTGGTTTAAGTAACATATCAAACAAATGCCAAACTTTCCTTGGTTTAGGGTTTCCAGTATGAGAGTTGGTATATTTTCTCTATCTCGTGTAATAAACTGAATTTTGTTGGGCTTTAAAGATAAGATAAACTTTATCGATCAGAAAATGTAGTAGTTTCAGACAAAAGCAGCAGTTCGAATATAAAAACCTCTGGAAACGTGCATTCATGTTCATCCTTATTATCTGACATTTTCAAGACCGAACAATCAATGAATCAAAAAATGTATATTAAAGGATAAAACATTGATAGTTGCAGCCTTACCACAGAAACAACTGTACTGACTTTGTGTCAGCTCTACCGATGAAGAACTAGAGAAGTAACGAAAAGTCATCAACTCATTGTTTACTGTCTGATAGTTTACTGCAGTCTTGATTACAAACATTTCACTCAAAAGCAGATGCATGAAACGGAAAACCTTATAAAACCAGTGAATCACTGTGTATTCAAGGTTTCCTAAGCTTTAGCTACTAAATACATCCTCCATGTGTCATTCTGATCCACAGACAGTATGGCTCCACACTAACTGAATCATCACCATAAGCTGATTACTGCTCTCAGCTGACCAGTTCACACAGCTTTTAGAACGCCAAAACCAGCTATTGGAGACATTATAGACCAAGTGTTTAAATTCACAGAGTTTTATAAACTGCTTTATCAAAATATCTGCGTATCTGCTCTGTTTACCATTGTGCTTATGATTAGCAGCAGCAGCTACAGGCTGCGTTGCTTTAAACACAGCCGGCTGCAGCAAACACGTGGTAATCTGAGTTTAGTATTCATCCTTGCTTCTTTTCTTTTTTTTCTTCCTCCACAGTTCAGTTGCTTGAGAAGTTCGCCTTCATAAAGTTGGCTCTAACACTCTTTTCTAAAAACTAAATACTTATTGGTCTATGTGTTATGTAAAAAATGAACTTTAATTGAATAAATGAATTCATAAAGAAATACATTGATTAATAAACACGGGATTAATTAAACAACAAAATGCTGAAGTAAATAATAACTACATTTATAAATAAATCAGACAATAAATGTCTATTAATACTGTAATGTGATGCGGAACATGTCTAAAACACTCCCTTCAGAGTTGCATGAGAACATTGTGTGTGAATTGTATTTTAATGCAGACAAATGCTTTTTTGGAGAGACAAGTGATATATTTAAAAACAGGATTTAAACCCACAACCTCACTCTTATAAAAAACTTCTTCTGAGCCAGTGGAGCTATGTAGCTTCTGAGCTACAGCAGCTCTCACACAGAAAATAATAAGATCTGGAGTTTAAAGGAAACCACCACCTTATCAGGATGTCTACATTATCTTCATTTTTGCATTCTGTAGCTGCCATTTTTTTTACTTTAGATTTATCTGTTTTAGATTTGTTAATATAATTATTAACAGAAAAAATCTGCATCACTTTTTTCTTTACGTTTAGGTTTGATAAATAACATTCTCCCTCAGTCCGATCCTTTCTCTCTCTAGTTGTTTTGTCGGCACTAAATACCGAGCGAGTAAAATGTGGCATCCAGTCCCAGAATAGACAAAGAGTAAGACACACAAGATGGATGCCTTCACACATGAGAGACAAACAAAACGTGACTTTAAAAAAAGCATAACGTGAGTGGACAGTCTGTCCAAGACAAAAACAACTGAAAAAAGGTAAAAGCTACCAACATGGGAAGAATTCATCCCCAAAAAGTAACTTTAAAACAACCCAGAGAAGGAGAAGAAAAACTCAGTCAACCTTTTTTTCAGTCTACAAAGTACTCTTTGTGACAAATTTGTTCTTTAATGAAGTTCCATTATTTCACACTGGAGTTTGCTCATATACCATGCTGCCATTCAAGCTTATACATCATGTGATATGTAAACGCGCTCAGTGCATAGTAACACACTGCCATACTTGATCAAACAAAATAGTTTGGAGATGAAAAGACATCTGAAAGGAGAATAAAGCAGCTGAATTACCCAAAAGATGTCATGTGTTTAAAGAAGCTTAGATGCTGCAAATATTCTTCATTTCAGCAGGAAGGAAATTCACAAATATGATACAAAAGAGATACACGAAAACAAGAATTTAAATGAATTTCAAAGACGATTTTTGTGACTAAAGTTGATGAAATTCACATCCCGTCTCACATCGTTCATCGCTGCAGCAATTTGTGAGTGTAAACAGGAATTTTTGTGACTTTGAGCAGAATATAGTTCACGATTGTATTCGGTTGATCCCAAGTCTAACATACTGAGTGGAATAAAAGTGGCACATGGGGACAGCAGCATCCGAAGGTCTTTACGTTCTTCTATTTTTATATTAACGCTTGCAGCCAAGAAAACACAGAGCAAACTCCTAAATCCATCCTGAGCTGTGCCACAAGGTTCTGTTTTCGCAATTTGATGGAGAGGGCTTAGCCGCCATAAAATTTCAACCTCCACTTCCCCTGATAAAGTTTCTCTGGCAGGCAGTGAACGGACTTAAGCAGCTGTTGCCCCCCGAAAGCCCGTCTGGCTTCCCAGGTTATCCCGATTTGCACAGTTGTCTCTGAAATTTGGGTAACTGTGGGATCAAATGCTGCAACTCAGCACGGACGCTAACCTTTCAAAGCCCGAGCCCAGACCCCTGTCGGATCCAGAGGGCGGCCCATCCACCCTAAGAACAGCTTGTTAGAGTTGACACTTGATTTTATGCATTGTATTTCTGAGAGCATTACAACTAAATCCCCTTCTCAGGCGATATGGAGGGCTGCTGTTCAGCGACGGCTGTGGAATATGCAGGTGGGGGGATTAGGAGAGCTCGACGGTTCGGGATTTCAGAGCTTTATCTTGATGCTCTTTTCTGTGAGCTCCCTGTGAATTTTAAAGCCCAATATACTATATATGCTGATAAAGATTTAGGACTCCTGTAAGATGATTAGACTGTATGTCAGTGATGGTGTACAGTTATTTCTCGGCGGCGAGGAAGTGGAGACCCACATATGTATATGTAATATAAGTCCAATCATATTACACGCAAGATTTGGGCACTATAGTAAAACATAATCATAATGAACCATGAGACAATAACATTTGTCTCTCCAAAAGCTTTAAACCTACTTTTAAAACAGAGGTGGGTAACTAGGTACATTTACTCAAGTATTGTACTTATAGCCTTGTACTTCTATTTTCTCTTTTGCTTATTCTCACTACTCCACTGCAATTAATGGATAAAAAATGAAAAACACTATACCTTCTTTTTGACTTTTGTGGCTACTTGTGTTTAGACAAAATTTAACATTTGATATTCTGGCTTATGTTAAATTACAAAAAGGCTTTTATAGTAAAAACATGTTTATTTTTCTCAAAGTATCAAAAGAAGATCACTTGGAATCGGCACTAGTATGAAAAAGTCTAAAACTAGCTACAACATTACAACTCTGCTTACATATAAATGCACTGGATATAATTATTAAACACTGTATATAACATAAAAGTGTGAGAGGTGCAATGGCGTATGATGCATCCTCTTGGTCTTGATAAAGAGCCATTGATTAAAGTACATTATGCTGATAATACTTTACCATACTTCATCATGTACTTACAGTATGTACAGGACATTTACTAATTATATTTGTATATTGTGGTATTGCTACTTTCTAGACAAGCAGACAAAATTGAATCTATATGGCACATTGAATTCCAGGGTTGATGCAGTTTGCAGAGAAGCAAGAGCATGAGTGCATCAAACACCAAAATAGGTCAAATCAGTAGGAAAATCTAATGTGCAGGAGACAACAAATATTCTCAGCCTGTTTTTATACAATGTTAATATTTACTTCACCAGCTTTTGATTTGGCCATTGGAACAACAAAAATAATTCATATTTCATAAAATAAGTTTATATTTGGGAGCAAATCTGGCAAGTAAACAATATCTATTTTTACAGTAAAAATAATTTCCTTTAAAAAATGCTTAAATGTTTGAAATATTGTCTGAACGTGCTCTCGAACGAACAGATGGTGAGCACATGCAAAGGGTTGCAGATGCCATTTTTTTTTTGCACTTTATTTCCCTCTCCCACCTATTGCTACACACAGAAAATAAATAAATAAGTCTTTTCACAGCAACCTGCTTTTGCACCTAAATCTGGGCTGCGCTCAGAGATGCTCCTGCTAGGTATGAAATAATGATGGCACAATATGTGTGTTGAAGCTCCGCGGGGGCATATGTTGAGTCAGACGGCCGAGCGAGATCACCTGTCCGGCCGGAGGGGTCAACGGGCCGTCTGGAGCCTGCTAATGATAAACCTCCAACATACTGACTGTCAGCTCATGGCAGGCCTTCTCCCAGCAGCAGATCCACGCAGGCAGCCCCGGTCGCTTCTGCTCTGCGTCTGAACCCATATTGACCCGGCCCGGTGGCTGACGGACTGCCCTCTGAGCCAATCGAGTGGGGCCGTGTGTGCCCGTGCCGGCCCAGTGGGGGTGGAGCCGTGGCAGACCCGGGTCGAGTCACCTTGCCAGCAGCATCGCTCTTTAATGAAGGCAGAGGGAAACTTTGGCTGGAGGTGTTTTGTATGTAATCATGTCACATTTCCAAAGAGGCGCGGGCAGTGGAGGCAGCAGATCGCTTCTGACTTCTCCAGCAGATGTTTGGAAATGGTGCTAATGTTGTGGATTATGTCTGTAGGTGAACAAGCAGCGAGACACGCTGATACTAATTTGAGTTAACTTGGGCCGAATGTGCTTTAAACAGAAATATGTCATTAAATATTGTCTTGTATATGAAATATGTTCATAGAAGTGTAATCATATTAGCTATTCCAGTGACACATTATATTTCATTTGAGTTAAATTACATTTGTTGGCCAAGCACGAATTGTATTTATTACATTGTACGTACATCTCGAAATTAATTATACTTCAGGATATCGAATTATTTGGCCTTGGCTCGTTGCTCCTTTGGGTGTCAGAACTTGCAGGAGGGAAGAAAGCCGAGGTAAGGTATAAAATGGCTGAGGAGGCTGAAAGTGTACTTGGAAATACTCTTAGTTTTACAGAATGTCATTGTGATGACCCCTCCCCCCTCTGGTTGTTCTGGGTCTTTTTCCCTTCTTTCCAGGAGTGGCAGAGGGTGTGGCCATTAGATGGGCTACACCTGGTGTGTCCTGATTGCTGCTCTTTATAAATGGCTCTCTCTCTCTCTCCTCCTTCCAGTCAGCACGTTCTTGGTTTGTTGCTGTCTTTGGTTTTCTGAGTCTTTGGTATTGGGAGATATGCATTACCTTTTTCCACACACACTTGACCCATGTACACACACACTCACTACACTACTGACCTCACTGATGTACATATACATATTATCAATTGTTACCGTGAATATTGTTTAATTAAATTTATTTTTGTTTAAAACCTTTAAATTCTCTGTGTGGTCTCCCTCCTTTGTCAGAATCCTAGAGCACAAGAATATCAATGTAAAGTCAAAGTTGCATCCTGGTTCAAATCATCTGTCCACAGCAGTTACATGAGAACCTGAGAACATTTCCCCGTTATAATGCCTGTCAGTAAGAATGCTTTAAGTTGGTGCACCCCAGTAGCTCACCTGGTAGAGCCCCCAACCGAGTCCCTGCTGCAGTGTCCATGGGTTCGAGTCTGACCTGTGGCCCTGTGCTGCGCGTCAACCCCTCATCATGAGCTGTCGTATCAGTGAACGACAAAAGGGGCAGGAGCTTTCAGTATGTCGAGAAAAATCTAAACAACAGAATCTTGTGCCATTCTGACCAAGTATTGATTACCAATACTTGATTTAATTGAACTGTATTCAGGATAAATGCACAATTCCAAAATGAAATGATGAGGGCCTTGTGGCTGATTGAGGAGTGTATATCAACTATGTGTGTAGACCCTAACTCCTTCAAGCTGCGTTCAGATCAATTT
Source organism: Morone saxatilis (assembly GCF_004916995.1). Classification (NCBI taxonomy): domain Eukaryota; kingdom Metazoa; phylum Chordata; class Actinopteri; family Moronidae; genus Morone; species Morone saxatilis. Next base: position 20,262,380 of record NW_023339718.1, read on the forward strand.
AAAAAGAGCAGCCCTTTCTTTCATTTAAACGGAGCCAGCCGGTTGGTGCAGTGAGGGTGCTGGCAACAGAACACAGGGTTGTAGAGCGAAAAAGTTTAACCTGGCTCAAGTTTTCCAGCAATATGACATCATTTGGAGAGGTGCTGCTTTGACCAGTCAAATACATGCAAACACAGGTTCCTGGTTGAATACTTGAATGCTGTATTTTTACTGTTTACCTCACAGTCATTGGAGAAAAGATAAAATAGTCCTAATGATAACTTTCCAGAGTTGTAAAATCCTGTCTGTGAATCCTGGATTTTGTTTCATTGTCTTACCAGTTCCTTTAACAACTCGCTCCCACCGATGCACTCCCAGCTAACGGACAACTTCAGCTGTCAGACGGACACAATGCCGGAGCGGCTGCCACTGATCAAAGGGTTGGCGGTTGATCCCCAGCTCCTCCTGTCCACATGTCCAAGTCGTTGGGCAAGACAATGAACCCCTAATGGCTCCATGCTGCCATAGACCTTGCATGGTGACTGTGTGTCGGTGGGTGAATAAGAGGCAAACTTAAAGTTATATAAATGCAGCCACTTACGATTTAGTCTGGGGGAACCCACATTTTTGTATCTTTCGTTGCTCTGTTTGTCCTTGTTGAAGACATTAATGTCTACTATTGCGTGTTGAATCAGCTTCTGCTGCTCCTACTCTTTTTTGTTAACTTATTAATCTGTCCACACAGGCTCCATATTGATGAAAACTGGTACCTTAAGTGAATTACTGGATTCTTTCCTCATTGAGTAAAGTAATCTTAAGACTAGGTTCCTATGAATGCTTTTATCATTCACAGTCTGACCTGCTGAATATATACAATCCGCATTAACGCATTAGAAATATAAAGCCTTTTCATCTTTCTCAAACTAAGGCCAAAGTTTGCACACTGGTGCTTTGGGGATTCTGCTGTTCTGGCTGTCTCCTTCTCTCTCCCTGTCTCTCCATCTTCTCCTCCCCCTAGACATCCTTCTTGGAGCTCTCACTCCCAGCGCCAGTCCCTAATCTAGCCCGGACCGCGGGAGGGACGACAGATCCGAAATGCTGTTTACAACCTCAGCTGCTGCGTTCGCTGGGCCGAACAAACACAGCCCTCCCACACGCCACGGTGCCACTTCTCTCCATGGCTGGCATCGTTTAACATTACGATATTTTCCTGGTGTTTGCCCACGGATGATGAGGCTCTCATTGCTATGCATGTGCCAGATGAATCATAAACCTATACCATATGCCATCGCAATTTGCTGATGGGCCCAAGCTGTTTTGGTGGATATAAAATCCCGGGATTATGGAGGCTTGATCCTCAGTGAATGAAGGGAGAGAAGGACAGGGAGACAGATAGAGTGAAAGGGGGGAAAGGTGGAGGGTGATGCTCCCTCTCTGCTTTTCTATTGGTTCACAGGACAGTGAATGTGGAAAGGTAGAAGGCAGGGCTGCTGATTGACACCTCCCAAATTGTCTAATCTACGAAAGGCTGGGAGGTATTAGCTCAACCTGCTGCTTTGTGAAAGCAAACAAACAAGTTCATGTGCACACAGGCAACAACATGTTTGTCACCTTGTCCCCAGTGTCATGGTGGTAATTGAAGTAGCTGTCAAAAACAAAGGGACAAAAGCCTTCAGGGAATTTCTGTTGTTGTTATTCTCCTCTCTGAAATCAAGAGTATTACATATGGGCCAATCATTATTGTTGTTAGCGCTAAAGCTCTTATTTTAGCATTTTTATTACAAAAGGTGAGGAATTCCTCAATGCAGGGAGGGATCATTTTGATTGTTAACCAAAAACAGGATTTAAAAGCTTAGTTTGCGTTAGTGCGAGTGAATGTTTTTGTTTTTCATCGCACAATACCTGAAATCTGTCCCAGACATATCTGCATTCAACCTGAGGTGGTTCCTCGGTTCCTTCTTAAGGACTGAACAAATATGCAGCAGGTATTCACTGAGGCTGCGGCACAGAGCGAGGGTTCTATAGTGGAAATATAGGATGACTTTAGTTTATAAGCCAGTGTTGCATAGTTGTGTTGACCTTAATAATTGTACTCAGCAAGTTTTATTCTTTCAACTTGGAGAATCTTTCCGACCGTTATTTTTTTCTAAACTGAACAAAATCACCAGATTTTAACAGGAAATATAGTGATTTATAGAGAAGCATCCTGTGAGGAAAATCTTTTGGGACTTTACACATGAATATACTTTATCTAATTATATATATAATTAAAATCTTAAATATAAATTTGTGCAAACTGCAAATAGTTTGCTGTAGCTCCTCTAGCTGCCTCTTACAGAAAACATGAGAGTTTTTCATAATGGTTTAAATCACTACATCACTACTTAATTTATCCATCATTACTACACCTCTACAGGTCTTGCGCTTCTGTTTTTTAGATTTGCAGTTACTATATTTTCTGTATATTGTATACTGTATAGTAGTAAATGTTTGACTTAGATTTCAACATTTGTTTTTGTGTTTTTGTCAAGCGGTTTGTGCATTAATAACAATACAATGCAAACAACAAAAAAGATCTGTTTAACAAACGTGAATGAAGAAAAAACAAATCCTTTGACAGCATTAGAAAGTATTATTGGTTTATGTCTGGTTGTTGTCTAGTATGTTAGCAGCTCTGTCAATCAGTTCTGAAGTGACAGCAGGTTGAGTTTGTTTTTTCTTTTGGTAGAGTAAGGTGTGGAGGTCGGGCTGGTGGAATTAGCATGTGTGACATTCTTTTTATCTTTACCAGGATGTTGTTGTTTTTTTTAGCTTTATTCGGTGCCTTAGCAACAACCTTTCCGTAACTTTAACCCCACAGTAGTAGGCCAGACATACAGATATTGTTGGGAGAAAAATCTCCAATCTTTGTTGACATTCAGAAATTTCAACATTAGGGTTATTTTGTTTACAGGAGGATTAAAGATTGTCCTTTAAATTAAGTTTTTATCTGACTGTTCAAAGTGAACATTCATATCCTCAGTATTGACATAGCGCAGATCAAACATCGAAGTCTCAAGGAGGCCAGTAAACAATAAGCCTACTGTTTACAGTCGATATTAATCCTGGTGTGAAAGGTCAAAAACGAATCGATAAACAAGTAAAGAGGCTTAATTCATTTTCAGGTTTTGATTAATATCAATATTTGGCTCATGGCCCAAGAATTTATGTCACGCCACTGACATGGGAGGGAGGCTTAAGGATTATGCGTCACAGCAGCATCTGAGCAGTTTAAATAGAAAAACCCTCACAGTCCAACTTTCTTTTTAACTTTACTGCACTTTCTAGAGGTCACCTGAACTTAAACCTTTGATACTTTTCAAAGGTTTAATGTATAATTTCTTAAGTAATTGCACAGTGGACTTAGGAGCACCAGTGACGAGAGACTGTGCTAACCACCATAACTCAAACTAACAGCATGTATAAGCGATTACCTCGTACTTTTTAATTGAGTGGGTTCAGGGAAGCTCTAACTTCCGAGTTTTACGAGTCTGGGTCTTTTAACGGCTCGACCACAGTAATTCGATAATCATTTTCATTTGGTAGAATGCTGGCGATCAATCTGATGGATGACTTCATCAATCCTTATAACACAGTCGTATAGACCGCAGAGTCTAAGTGTAAGTCGAGAGGCCATGAATCGTCCCTTTATGAATCACATTCCAACTAAAACTTGATTAGTGAGCTATTGCAGCAGGGAAATACGGCCGCACTTGATATTCATTAAGATAAGGTGTTACTGCCAGCGTTACACGGTTTGTGACAATAAATTTCCCATTTGCATGAAAATGGGCTTAGAAATTTAAATGGCAAAAATACAGTCTAGCTCATTGTAGCACAGTTTGGCAGTGAGGAGTCAAATAATTTATTCATGAAGCTGGCAGGATGTTGGGTGCTACCATCTGAAGTGTGTGATGAAGAGTGCTGATAGTGAATTTCACTGTTTTGCACTATGTATTATTTCTGTATAGAGGAATCTGTTTAATTTCACATTCAAATTGACTTTTAAGGCGTTCGTTTTACTGATCCTAAAATCCACTGAAAGCACCTTAAACAATGTCAATGTCAAATTCCCAGATCAACAACATAAAAATCAACCAATAGAGCGCAAGTTTCAGAGCCAAAAATACCCAAACAAATCACACTGTTGATCCCAGATTGATCATGTACAACACATACATGATAATTCCCTGGCTACCTCCTCCCCTAACCCCGCTGCCCTGCCTTTGTTTTGCTTCAGCTCTGTCATGTGTTCAAACAATCGGTCAGTGATTCATATTTGTACCATCCTATTAATAATTGAGTTTATCCTCATGATTATCCTGTTTTGCAGACAAGCTCCCCAGACTACCAGATTATGAGGAAATAGTTACAGAGGACTGAGGAGGTATGCTTATAAACATAGGTAAATATAAAAAATAAAAAATAAATGAATAAAGACATTTTTGTGATATTTTTCCAGTAGAATAGCACAATTGCTATTTTTAAGCAATTTATACAACAGGCTGAATTGTAAATGTACATTAAACTGAGTAAACAGGTACCAATTTTCTCATCTCACTCTCAGAAAGAAAGCAAACATTTTCCACAAATGTTGAACTATTTCATTCAATTACCAGTGTGTAAAATTGAGTGGCATCTAGCCACCAATAGTGTAGTTGCAGATTACAACACGCTCACCTCACCCTCTGTTGTGGGCTACTGCAGAAACATGGCGGTTCAACATGGCGACACCCATGGAAGAGGACCTGCTCCTTCTGTAGATAAAAATTACTCTCTTCTACGAAAACAATGAAACGAACGAATGGTAATGAAAACACAAAGATTCTTTGTTATATGAGGGCTTTCTGTTATAAATTTAGAATTTTCCTAGATGCAAGACTAGATCCATGATGACCAAAATCTCCAAAAGATTTATTTCTGTTTGCTGTGAACAGAACCGGCAGTTCCTGTTTGTCGCTGTACAACTATCAGCAGATTTCCTGTCATTTTCTTGTGTTAATAGGCAACAAATATACTTTTACTCTACAACTATCTACCATCCAACTGTCACAATCCCAGTGACTGTGAATAGTTTCCTTCGTCTGCATATTACAGTACATTTCTACTCCTCATTGACTCGCTCCTCTATCAAATCCTTCTCGGACAATTGGCTGGGACAGCCTCAATCATCTCATCCGCCTGGATGGATGAAAGAGAATGACATTAAGATAAAGTGAGAGTGCTCCCCCAGGGGTTCACATGGCTCTGCGGTAAAGAAATCCATTGCAGCACTAGATTCCCTTGACATCTTCTCACCTGAGGAAGCCCCTGGGCGCAGGTTGACCTCATCCACAACCCACTACTCGTTTCACCACCAAACCTTCACTGCCCCATTTCTGCTGGAAAGATACACAGTCACTGATATGAAGCCTTCACTATAATCCGCTATGAAGATCTGACACCAGCAGTATCACCATGCCTCCTCAATTCATAATGGAGAAGTTCATACAACTGTCAGTGAAAATTAAAAAAATGCAACACAAGTAGCAGATATCAAATAGAAAAGGCTTTGTTATGAGGTGCCATGTGTAACATTTCAAATTTATCACATTATGCTTGAAGCTTTGGTCCAACTACTAAAAAAAAGACCATCACCGACCTACTGTTCCAGCTTATATACTGCAATTTATTCAATTTGTATTTCTTTTAAATCATCATTTCACAAGAAACAAACTCCCTGTATTACAGTGCCACTTTTGGCTCACTATTAACACAATGCTGCTGGTCAGAATGGCAGTCTAGAGCCATGCAGCCAACACGGCTTAAAAAGAATAAAGACATAAACAGGGGATGTCTTACTGTAGCTCATTTTCAAGAAATAACTGACTTACTGCTATTCTGAATCAAGCTCAAACAGGCAACAATTTACTCAGTTGCCCAAACATTAGGATTAGTTGTTAAGCCCCTTCACACCAGGAAAATAACACCATTTAATTCTTTATTGTAAGATAGATTTTAAAATGGGGTTTTTGAGATTGTGAGGAGCAGTGCAGTGCCGAATGGCACTGCGTCGTAATTATAGTTCTGCAAAGAAACATCTATGCAGAGGTAACTATATGTGAAAGAGGCTTGCAGAGGAGTCAATGTACTTTCCAAATCGCAGCATTGTGTTGTGTGGCCCAGTGTGTCAGACAGAATGATTGGGTAATCTAACTTTCTGTCAGCTTCACAAACATATCCTGTATATGTGCTTGCATGCAGCTGAGAGAAGCATGCCTTTAGCCTGCAGCCACTGTGACCTGGACCCAGATAAGAGATGGAAAACGGATGGACGTCTGGAGCTTCTTAAAATCCTCCATGCACTCAAAAACATGTTTTTCTTCTTGTTCCTACAGTTTGATGTTTGAGCTTCGCTGTGCAGAATGATGTATGTGCTGAGTTTGACACTAGAAG
>NW_023339718.1:20268843-20281185 GCF_004916995.1 Morone saxatilis
ATGTTTTCACATTCATCTGCTGAAAGTGAAAAGTTTCTCTGTGCTCAACAAAAATCTGGTTCAGAGCATGATTTGTGCATCCTGGTCCAGTATGCAACTTATACAAGTGTGATGTAGAAACTTGAGAATGGACTTTACAGTGAAGATGGAGACATGCTGTGTCCAGCAGGAGACAGAAATGAAAAAAAGTGTAAATTGTATTTGTCTGGAGATATGTTGTAATCTTCAATAGCGTGACCAAACTTATGTGACCTCCAAACTTACACTGGAGGATCAATGGCTATCGGGTCACTGACGTTGTCATGGGCGCCAAATGACAATCTGCTGGGGAATCTGCTGACATATTACACAGCTTAACTCCCGCACTTCTTAAAGCAGGAGTCGTGATCGGAAGTCACGCAAGTGCAGCTCTGCAGCTTATCCAGTTTCCATTATATTCTTAATACTGTAATGCCTGGAAAACATACATGAAATGTCTTCCTGTATTGGAAATGAAATGAGATTAAAATATGTAGAACATGTCTTTTCTATATGAAACTGGAGAGGAGTAACTCAGTGTTGCAGGCACACGCTGCTTTTGTAAACACACACATGCCAGTTTATTAGTTGTTATATTAACTATATTATAGTGACTGTTAAAAAGTAGTATTGAGCTTTATTAGTTTTACAGTAAGTGGACCTAACAAACTGGCAACTGATTGTATACTAAATTTTATCCATAAATGATAATATACAGAATACAATATCAATTTGTACTCAAACACCTTTGAGACAGTTAGTCGGCTGTTGACTTTTTAATAGTAGTAATAGTAGTAGTAGTAGTTTCTGGACGACGATAGAGCTCTATGGCACAGAGGAGCATAATATATCGAGCTTTACACAGATAATACTTAGTAAGAAACATTCTGTGTTGTTCTTGGACTTTTCATGGCATTTGTTAACAATAACAAAAATATAGAAAATCACCAGCTTTATCCTTTAATTATGACACAAAGCAAATTACCTACAATATACAGTGTATTGATGCTGGTGGCTAAAACGTGTAATAAAGTAATGGCCATTAAAAGCATGTCAGAGACATCTCTCTTGTACACACAATTATTGGGAGCCTCGGGGAGAGATGAGATTGAACTTTTCCTCTATCAATCAAATGTCACAAGTCAGGCTTCATTTCATTTAAACAAAAATCCATTCATACATACAAAGTCATGTGTAGTACATGTCAGTGTTAACTTCTGTGGAGGAAGACATCTTTGTGTATGCACTGTGTGCATATATAAACTAGTACATGTAGATAATTAAGTACATAAATATAACAAGAAGTGCCTAACTGAAACACCTCAAGCTCTTATCAGATGATTCCTCAGTCATCTTGTGTCTTAAAGGCTGTGCACATTAATTACAAACCGCACTCCAAGGCTCGCTAACACACCCAGTACCCAGTACCCAACACAGCATGTCATTAATAAGGAAGGGAGAGTGACATGTGAAGGTCTCGCATTGTGACTAATTGAAAAGGCATCAATCATCCGGGGCCATTTTACTTGCCTCAGCACCTGCTACTGTATGGAGGAGGTCACACTTTGAACAGGATCAAGACAACTTAATCTAGATAAATTAACACTGCAGACTGTGCCAGGAGGCTGCTTGCCATGTCCCTGATCTCATCCTGCTCTTTCATACAGAGTTTTATCTCATGGGATCAGGTCCATGTTGTGTCCTACTCCTACTGGAATATTTTAGAATACTAGAGTTTCACAACACATGTTCCCAACTGGAGGTTTTCAATGTTTCAAAGAGTACAGATTAGATTTCTTAGATTAACCCACTACAATATAATCTTTGTTTTACAGCATTTATATTCTGCATTTATTTATTATTATGTGCAATAAATGCAAAATTAGAATGTATATCATAGATTAGCAACATTGTGTGCAACCAATATTAAAGTGTAATCAGAAATGTATGTAAGACCTTCTGACCCTGGAACGATCATGTAATATAGAGAAGTTGTGGGAAACAAAATAGGAGAGATAGCAGCTCAAGAGGCAGGACAGAGGATCATCAATAACCCACCGCCCTGAACTCACTTCTGTGTTTTCTTTTCCACACTTGTCATGTATATTTCATCCTCATGTCCCAGCGGCTCAGGCTAGGTCACTACTGAGCAGCGCTCCACAGAGGCTGTGGCTAAACAGATGTTTGGAATGGCAGATGAACACAATTTAGGCCTCACATATGCTGCACAATCAAGAGTTTGGAGTGATTTATTCATACCAGTGAATAATGTAAACACACTTTTTTAGCGAGCAGGGTCTGGTTCGGATGTGTGCGACTCACGACAAACTGATGTTCGTGTCAGGAAATATCAATCATGTTTCACTGTGAGGTTAACTATGGATGATAGTGCAGATGCAGACAACAGAAGTCTCTTTTTAGCCATTGAAATGTAATCTTTTTACGGCATGCTTTCCAACCTTTACAATTGTGCTGTAGTCAAAAAGCTTAAGTTGAGTCAGTCCATGTCAGTACAGGGTTGAGATCCAGTCAAGTCCAATTGGTGGTTCAGTCCAAGTCAAGACCCAGCTGTCCACTTTATTAGGTACATCCAGATGCAATAACACAGATCTGCCACAAATTAAATTCAACTATATGTTTATTACTGATGTAGTTAGAAGTGGTGTGGCACTGGACTGGATTATAATGTAATGTGCATTTATTTGCTAAAAGTGTGATTACGCTCGAGAGAAAATGTGTGTCTATGGGTAACTCACAGCTGACAGCAGAGCAGTCTCTCCAGTCTGCTAAAAGAGCAGCCACAGGGCGGGCAGTAAAGGCAACAAAAACAACAACTTGACCTGGTCAAGATCAAAACATAGGCGAGAGCACTGGCCGACACAGAGTCAAGGAACCCACCTTATGGTCTATAGACTGATTTAAGTCCAAGATCATTTGAAAAAAATTATTTCCCACTTGAGGCTTAAGGAATTCTCTGTGATGTGCTGAGTTTTGTATGAAAATGTACCAAAAATGAGTTAGTAAGTGAGTAAGTTAAAGCAGCAACATGGAAATTAATTTTGTGTTTTTCTGGCAGTCTTTTCATTGAATCTGACTGACATAACTGTATAGAAATAGCCAATCTTGGTCTAGTATGTTTATGTAGGTCATATAAGGCATCAGTATTAAATTTAAACAGTTTCCAGTTAAAAACTCCTTACAGTACCATAGATTTAAGACAGAGATTGTTTTGCAGTAGTTTTAAATTCATGCAACTCCATCTACACAGATGATTTTGTATATTATGTTGTCCTTTTGTCTAAACTCTCATTGAATTTTCACCTACATAAAGTGAAGGAATGTGACAATATGTAAAGATATTTAACCTGTTTATAATTTGTCAACCAATCGGCACCAAACCAAACCTGTTTGTCCTTGCCTGATGGGCTAACTTTCCAAAATTCCAGAGACCTGCAGCATAAAAAAATGTCAAAGGTCAAAGGAGAAAATAATAAGGACACTCATGTAACTGTAAATGTTACTATTCATGTAGCTGAGGTTAGCCATGCCTTATGGAGATTACCGTAATTGTAAAATTGCTCAGTTCAAACTCCCTGTTTCACATATGCCTGTGTATCAATAGCACTGAATGAGTTAATTTCCTGCCCCCCATCTAGTTAGGAAGAATGTGATGGTGAATGGTGAATTAGATATCTAAAATGACCAGTGTGATTGTAATGACAGCTCTCTGTAAGAATCATTTCATCTGCCTACATTACTTTGGAAGACGTGATTAATGAAGCGCAGCGTCCTTCACATTTCTCCTCCGCTCTCCCTCTTATTCCCAGATATACTGATCTGCTGACATTTACTTAAGTTTGGGCTAATGTATTAATTCCAAAGATAATTATTCAATATACTTTTGTCACTGTTGATATAGCTCAGCGTCACCCTGCAAGCTCTGCTCTGAGAGGCTCTATATGACTTTGCCAGATGGGAAACCGGCTCCAACAGAGATCTCGTTCTTTGAAGAAGGCCATATGCGTATAAGTAGCATGGAGAGATACCCAGACGTGAGGCAAATGGTTTTCTAGGACACAGACATACATTGTCTCACTGATATATATCTCTGGCATACTGGGCAGGCTACTGTACATGCACAGTATACAGTATATATAATGAAATATGGATCATGGAGTCAAAATATTTATTTTAAAACCTTCCATGACGTTATGCAGTTAGATGTGAAATCACAGTTACCATGGTATCTGTGTAACTGTGTTTAGGAATTACCTAAATTACCACAGTCACTGAAATATGTCAATTCTGATTGACTGTCATGTTTCCCTTATTATAGCCATGTGCCTGTAGTGTTTATTTATGTCACTAAATAAGTGTTCCAGTAATAAACTGGAGGTTATAATAGCAGCTGTGAATTGATTTTGACAACCTTTTGATGCATCAAACCTTCTCTGTGGTCACTCATCTCAAATGTGAATGTGGGCCGTCTCACAGCACAGTTGCTATCATTAACCGGTATTTTTGTTTATTGTGTTTTAGGTTTTTTATCTGCAGCTCAGCAGGTCGGCAATGATTGCTGGTCAAAATAGCATTTATGAGCTGCGATCGGATTTCATACTGGTTCCATTGTCTCACAAAAGAAAAACAGAAAAATATGTAAATGAGAACAGCTAGATTGTGAATTCAGCTGCATTAAAAGACAGTATAGGTGACAGCAGAGAGCAGCAGGGGATAAGAAGGGCGTTCAGGCCGCCCTCCATCTCTTGCAGTTCTCCTTCTGTCTCTCCCTCACGCTAGTTTTGCTGTGTGTGAAGACAAAGTCAGAAACTAATAATCACTAAAATACATTTTTTTAATTGTATTTTTTTTGCCTTTATTGGACATCTTAAGACACACAGGAAAGAGGGAGAGAGACAGGGAGGATGACACATACTTATGAGCAGTTAACTTTAAAGACACTGATTGCAGGTAGAAGTAAACAGTACTGGTTAGCTTATGTTGCTGGCTTACTTACTTTGTAGTTTTATTGTTCCATTGGTAGTGTTTACACAAAAAACATATAGTTTGTAAAAGTTGCATAACTGAAAAGCAGCAGTGTAGATCTTTGACCAAATAGCACAGTGATGAAAACGTTGCTGCATTGTTGCCATAAACCTAAGCCATCTAATATGGCTGCCAAAAAGAGAGTTACTTTTCAGCACTAAGCTCTTGAGAGAATCTTGTAATTGTATTGTTGAGACATTTGACTTGGCTGCATGAAGGACCATTTTACACCAGTTTTCTCAGACAGAAAAGAAAGGGTCCTGCTAGAAGTCAGAGGAACCTTCATGCATGAAAAAGCAACTTAGGGTCAATACTTCAGAGATTGTTGAGGTTGTTGGCTCGTATGGACCATGAGATCAACTGTCAAATAACACAGTCCACCTTTCAGCATGTTGGATTGCCAGAACATCTGGTTGATCTCTACCAGAGCTGCTCAAATAGGATCCATATGCCACTGACTTTCCTTTCCATTCTTTTTGTGTCTTGAAATTGTCAGCAGTATGGCACATCCCCTAAGGAGCTGTAACGCAACAGATGTGGGGGTGTATGGAACATCTATGGGAAATAACTTGGCAAAAGTCTCTGTTTCCCTTCAAAGTGTGATAAGACAGCGTTGTGAATGCTGAAGGACTCCAGGAACCTAAAACTCCCACTGAGAATAAAACAGCTGATGAGGTGAAAAGAAACCCCAAGTGTTTCCTGAAGAAATGTAATCTTGTTTTATATATCTGGTCTATGATATGGTGTAATGGAGCATGAATTATTAACTGACAGTAACCAGATGTTTGGTGATATATTATTTTTTATTTTTATTCCTCTGCGGTCATAATTCTACCAACCAGATAGGGAGGGTTTCATTAAAGGCACCCAAAGGAGTTTTCATTGTAATCAAATATGGTTTTGTTTACATTCAGTGTTTCTCAGAAATTTAATGACACCAATTGTCCATATGTGGAATCAAATGAAACTGAGAGATGTCATTCTGATGACATGGGTGGTCTTTGAAGTAAGCATTTTACGCAACAACACGTCAGGTGATTTGATGCACAGGTATTAATATCCTAAATGTGTTATCCTTGATACACCAACCCGTTACCACCTAAGTTAGCCATTTTAGCACAATAAGTTAGATACTTGAAGATGAAAATGTGTAGCAAACTCACTCTTATTGGAATGGAAGTAATGTTTGGTGTTTGTGTGATGGTACAACCTTTCTTGTGAGCTTTAAACTTGGACATGATAATATCCTTGTCACCGTTGTTTTACGAGCTAGAAGTGCTAAAAAAGTTGAAGAAGACTTTATAAGTAGAAAAAAATACAGTCAGAGGTTTGATTTTGTTGCACAATAGTGAGAAAAGTGGCTTCAACATGCAGTTTCAGCTTTTAGTGCAATTCGTAGTAATTTTAATACCAATTATTTCCATTTATCTATTTTGTATCTTCTTAAGATGGACACCATTTGTGTCCAAACATGTCTTTGACCATCCGCTTTTTGCTGCACACCGTGTGGTCAAGATTAGCTCAGAGGATTTTACGGGCTGCATTTAGATTCAAGATGTAAACACACATGAACTGCAGTGACATCTCCAGGAGGTCTAGAACACCATCAGAGGTAGTCGCAATCACACAAACCGAAACAGGCTTACCCCCGCCTGTTTCGGTTTGGCCTGAGCAATCCTGGAACCAGACAAACATGTAGCATCAGAAATGCCTAGTCCAGCTTCAAACAAAGACTCTGAACATCATTTCCTGTTTGCGTGTCAGTCTGTCACCATACAACACAAAAAGAAAACAGCAGGAGCGGGATAAAGCCCAGAGAAGAGCACATCACAGCAGCGCGCCTGTCATCCACCCAGCAAAGACGACATCACAGCAGTGCACACATCAGTGGGGTTGTGTGTCCGAGGCCATCTTGCAGATGTCTTTGTTGTGTCCTCTCTCTCCAGGCTGAGCTGGCCACTGTGTGTGTGTGATAGATACTAGGAGACACAGGGAGGCCGCCTGTGATATTTCAGCAGCTGTTTCCTTTATGCAGCTGCACCGCTGCAGACAGGACACTTCAAATCATGCTCATCGCTGCCACCACTGTGTGTATGTGGCAGTCCAAAGGGATCTAGTGCCCGACATTGCAGTGAGACACAACAGAGGGTCGAGGGGCACCCTACATCTATCACTATGGATATTATCAGCACAGAGAAAACACAGGTCTACTGCGCAGGTCATGTGTGTGTCTGTATGGGAAGAGCGTGGCACAAGCTGTGTTGACAGGGATGTTTTTTATTTCACACATGATCAGAATAAAAGCTATTACCTCATGAAACCACCTTTAAATAATCTGGAATTTCATTGTTTGACAGATGTGGTATACGAATGTAATTGTCCCCCCTGTGCTCTCCTTTCAGTTTTTAGATCTGTCTATATTCTACCTGTGCAACCTGGTCTACCTGAGCTAAATGATATTTACTTATTCCCAACATATTGTGACTCACATGAAGGCTTTTGAGTGGCGTTCTCTTATTGTGCAAAACAGTAAACCTATAAGGTACCCAGTATTCATGTCCATTTTTTTCAAAAGTTTGCCCAGGGTGGAAAGCAGGATTCCTTCCTCCATTTCTAATTACTGATGAAACTGAAAGGATTGTCCCCACCAGAGAAAAAACAGCATTGGTCATGTAATTCCAAAAGCTTAAAACTATTTGGAGAATAGAAAGTCTACCACCCACCTCTGGATCTTAAAACAATATATTAGTAAAAACAAAAAAGTAATGTTATTGTGTTTAAATTAATTGTTGATTTAAACGGCAGTTATTTATCCACTGTAAAATGAATAACTACAGTGGGATTCCCAGTGAACAGAATTTCATCAGCAGTTTTAATTTCTTGTGATGTTTTAAAATTTAGACTCTAAAATGCTATCGTAGTAGCTGCTCCACCCGCTCAAATGTGTGTATGAAACAGTGATTCTTTGTATAAGATAACAATACAATCTGTGCACAGGCAAAATTTTAAAACATTAGTATCAGTGACAGCCTTCAAAAAGACAAACCAGTCAAATCCCAATGTCAACACAGAGTTCTCCTGGCTACAACTAAACAGCCATCTTTTATTTCCTCATTTATTTTTCATTTAAAGCTGAAGCCACATTGGTGTGTCCATGAAAAATACAGATTTCACCCTTGTCCAGTTGGGGGAAAGAGATCCAATGAGGCAGAAAGACACATCAACAGGGAGGAGAGGGCAAAAGAGGAGAGAGGGGAAAAATCCCACAGTGTGTCCTTTGAGCCGGTGTCACCCTGCTGGGCGGGGTTTGACATTCAGACCATGCGACAAGGCTCGACCCAGGGTGGACGGCCCCCCTGCAATATTAACTCTCATTTGGAGAGCAGCTGTGGCTATGAGCATGAAACATTGAAGGAAACAGCTGCCATGGATCCAGTGCCATCGCACCACCTCTCCCACTGTCTATTAAAGCGCCCTCCCCACTGTTCCCTTAAGCCTGCATGGAGAAGCACACAAACTGGCTTTTATTCCTCATGTAATTTCCCTTCTGACTGCGGTCTCTGGGCGACTTAGGCTGTCTGTGTGAGGTTTGAATGGCCTGGGAGATGTCACCAACATCTGGATGTGGAAAAGTGCTTTCAAGGCCTCTCTGTCTTGCTGTTCAGTAGTTTGTGTGCGTTTGAATGCAATCAAAGAAAATGACACAGAAAGCGTTATTTATGGAGCGAGTAAAGGCCGAAAGGGTACGGACAGTGATGTTTTTTGTAAGGAACCCAACTATTGAAAGTTTATACAAGGAGCAAAAATATACTGTATACACTTGAAGAGTATTCTTCAAGATGAAAGAAAGTCTTATTTTATCAACAATGAATCGAATGAAAAGACAAAAAACAGAAATGAATGTATCCTACTGACATGTGTTGCCTGTGTTAGCCAATCATAGACATATTCGTACGGTGCTATGAGAGTGGCATAGAGGCTATAAGGGGTGGCAGAAATATATGCTGGTTTAATCACCATCATATCAATATATGCCCGGAAAAGCCCCAGAATGAAGCTATTTTAACTCAAAAACATTACATTATTGTGGCACATTAGTAAAGCACTAAGTAGAAATATATAAAGGTGGCATTAGTTATTAATACGTTGTTTTATTTCCACATCTTTAGACATTTTTCCAAAAAGTTGTCTTTTTTTAACTGAAATTAAGCCTATGACTTAGTCTAAAATTTGGCTATAACACATCATTACATGAATTTCCATTTTTTTATTTATTCTAAATTAATGTGTTTAATTTGACAGCATTTGACTCCAAACTGGGGTGGCAGTGGGGTTGGCTAGGCATTGTTTCGGCTGCCACCCCTCTAGATCTGCCCCTGGCCTGTTCATCTATTTATTCTAAGAAAAGTTGAAATGTAGTGTGTAATCTTCCGGACTGCAAATGTAAAAATCCATCATGAACTTGCAATGGGTTGTATGTGTTGTAACAAAGAAATTATACCTATGAAATGTCAGGCATTGTTCTTTTAAAGACAAAATATACCCAGAATGAAGGTTACCACTGTACTGAGATCTGATGATTGTGAAGGCCACAGCATGATTCATGTCATTGTCATATGAATCAAACCATTCTGTGAGCTGCATTTGTTATGTTTCTCCACTCATTTGTTCAGGTTTTCCCTTTAATTTCTCACCTGTCTGTATGGTGATATTCAGTATGTGGTGCTGTAAACACTGATTCTCACTGATGTTGCATTCAGGTGCCTCCACCCTGCAGTGTTGTAGCTATCACCACCCGCCTGCCTGTTGTTCCTGAATCACTCTGAACGCTACAGCGACTCTACTTCCATTTTACATCACACGTTCATAAGACATGCTGTATCTTAAAAGACCCTCACCTTGTAAAGGAGCTCCTCGGAGACACATGCTAATTTACTTCAGCCTCGGGTGGGGTGGGGGGGTGAGAGCATTAAAGGTCGTCGGTGACTCCTAGTGACAGGCTGAAAGTAAGTGTGCAGGCGCCTGAACCTGAAGCTCCACTGGGGCCCGGACCCCCTGGTGTTCTCCTAGTAGCTGTACAAGCTCCTGTCGTCCGTGCAGTGTGTCAGTGACTGATTCAAAGGCAAATGGCTTTGAATAATTGATCAGTCGGGTCACTGTGGCTGTGGCTTATAACCATGTGAACACTCTCCGATTTCCATCTGTGTGTTTAGCCTTAATGAAAAACAACATCTCAGAAAGTGAAAAAATGCGCACAACAACAGTATGAATAAAGAATCCACCTGCAGAGCTCACGCTGCCATTGTCTATGTAAATGAGGCCCTGATTCATCGCCAGCAATGTGGACAATTAAGCTGTTATTAATAATTCAAGAGTGGAAATAATTGATCAGCGAGGTTGAAGTGGCTGTGGATTGTAATGGCATGGGTAGTGGCACTTTCACAGGGGACAATTAGCAACAGGGGTAATTACACTTACAGCCAATTTGTAATACCAGCTTATCTTAATGCCACATGTGTACTCTGGTGTCGACATGCAGTATCATGCTTCAACCATACAAATTCTTTTTCCAGGTTAAAGAGAGCTGTGGTGATTTCAGTCATTCTGTGGTTAACAGCAGGAGAATGTAGTTTTACTGAGCAGCTTCCATATGTAAATACTGTAAATAACTACAAATGGGACTCACACAACGGGATCCAGGAACAAAATGATAATGTCAGTAATATCGGTAGGTTTAACTTTGATGAAGCAATAATTTTGCTTGTGATCATGCATTTAAAATATAAATGCATTTTTCTTCTTTTCTATGCTTTAAATTGTTATGAACGCACCTAGGGTTAGGGTTAGTTCTCTGGAGGTGGACAGGTTTGTTTGCCAGTAATTCTGTCTCACATGACCCCCAGAGGTCACAGGAATACTTTGTTATATTCAAAGCACTTACACACCTTTGCACTAAAGCAATAGGTAATGCTAAAATGTTTGTGCACCTTGTATTGTCTTATACAAACTACTGTAGGGCCGTGTGGTGACTTGGTTGAGCGTTAATGCAAACTGGATACAATCCTTTCTCTCCACTGCCTGCTGTCATGGTTTGACACGTCAGTTATATTTCCATATTGATTGGTCACCTTGTTTAAATGTCTCAAAATGACCAATTAGTACCTAATTTCCACTTGCCACGATTGTAACATCAAATGATGAACTGAATCAGATGAATCTCCTCATAATGTGTCACTGCTGAGAAGGTGATTAATGAAAATGTATGGCCTGTTCAGGAATTCACCACTGTCAGATGAGACTGAAACACAGCAGTTGAACCAGTCCTACACCCTGGTTATATTTTCAAAACAAAATCTTGAAAATACAAAAGTATTTTTATGGCCAAAAAAATAAATAAAAAATCCAGTTCACAGTTCACAGATGTTTTAAAAGAAGCTTTTTTTTCTTGTGTCCTCCAGTTGAAACTCATTGGCAGATTGCCAGTGAGACAGAAGGATGGACAACTACAACTGGATATTAACTTGTATTTATTTTGTTGTTTGGAGAACTGAATAATTTATTGTCTTCGGGGGTCACACGGAGCTAGGTAGATAAAAAAATATATACTGTGGTGATCCATCTTGCAAGGCTTCAATCTGTGCGTGTGTGTGGTACCGGACCAATCAACATGGTTTGAGGAAGTACTGGCAGCTACGGGGGTGAGCCATGAACAAATAGAGGTTAGCGTAGATACTCCAAGCATCAGTTATATCAGAACTGATGGGTATTTCTTCATGAAAGATGCACAAAGAACGGCACTGAAAGCTTTTCTTGGTGGAAAAGGTGTTTTCTCTTTCTATTTGTGTGTGTGTGTGTTTCTCACTGTGTGTGAGTGACAGAGAACATAGACAGATTTTTCTGGCTGCAAAACTGTTCAGCTAATTTTAGTGTAAAGGATATTATTGCTGATTTCATTCATACTGTAGTCAAATCGTTGACAGTGAGGATGATATTTTTGTTGGTGATTTAATGAGGTGATTTAGTAAAATCTCCTCGGTACTGAATTAATGTCGATGTTGTTTGGCAGATCACTGCATAGAGGACTGCCTTGCATGACCTCTTGTTTCACAGTGGTAAACTCGTTGTCAGTCACACTGGGCTGGGTGTGGTGATCCTGTTGAGAGTGTTTTAAGAATATTACACCAACTCTGTTGAGCTTTGGCTACTGCAGACTGCAGATAATTCAAAATAATGTCAGATTTTCAATGACAGAGAAAGCAGGTGAATGTGAAAACATCCTTC
>NW_023339718.1:20281190-20313443 GCF_004916995.1 Morone saxatilis
CCTTCTAGTGTCAAACTCTGCACGTACAGTACATCATTCTGCACAGTGAAGCTCAAACATCCAGCTGTAGGAACAACATTTCTGAAAACTAAAAAGACAGAAGTGGTGCAGAAATACGTATAATTTTAACATTCATATATAAACCGAGTGCTAACGCAGCGAGGATACACATTGAATGCATCACTTATTAAGTAACCTACTGTACGGTACATGCAATTGATTTACAATATACGTATGAATCACACATAAAACATTTTCACAATCACATAGAAAGAGAGGTTAAAAAATGCAGGATGCACTCATATAATCACTGCAGAGTCTCATTTCTGCTCACTTTATTGTCACTCTCTCATACACACTCTTCCTCTCTCTACCCCTCTCTCTCTCATTTCTCTCATGATTCATTTCCAATGTGCCCTTTGCAATTAAACCCGGGGGTTCCTCACTTAAGACAGACAGGCCAGGGGAGGCGGGTGTCAGCGGAGACCATCAGTCATGCATGGAAGCCGCGGTGTGGCTCTGTGGATGTGATATAAAAAAAAAACAAAGCACTGCACAGCAAACAACTGCTGGCTGCCACACACACACACTCACACACAGATACACGGTCAATTATCAATGAAATGGCACAACACCCTATATCTTCTGTTACCCTTTCAATTCCTTCCTTTTCTCGTGGCGTGCCTGTCTCTCTTGTCACTGTCTTCTCCACTTCCCCTCCCCTCTCTCTCTCCCTCGGCTAGCTCTCATTGACGTTTTAGCACATTAATTGACTCATTATTCCGATTCGTAGTCAGGGAGGGGGAAGGGGCCGTTGATTAACGAAGGCAGATGCCCAGTCTCTGTAGAGGAGCTCTGGATCACTGTTGTTTGTCCCATACGTTTACATGACTTATTAGAACAGCTAAAGACTGCTGACTGGAAAGAAGAGGGGAATAAAAATACCCTCATAGTCAAAGGATCAGTACAGTTCTGATACTAAATTGTCATTAAGTTGTTTATCAATCAAAAATGTCAAATATTCTCCAGTTCCAACCTTTTATATATATATATTATATATATTCTTGGTTTTTGAAGTGTTTTCTTGGATAAAACAAGGAACGGGAACTTGTGATGGGCATTTTTCACTTTTTTTTATTTTGTAGACAAAACAATTAACCTAAAAAAGTTATAATTTACAGTGGGTTAGTTCTTCTTGCTTATAATATATGACGATTGATACATGATGTATAGACATCAAGCTTTACTGATAAAAAATTGACTTTGTCATTAACTTGCAGCAATCAAATAATTGTGGCAAGTCAACCTGGTATTGACACAGATGGTTGAGGATGATCTATGTCTGTTATGCTTCAGCAATTTAATGTGTCCAATAAACATCTGGTAGATGTGTGTGTAAAGCAATGTATAGTGTAATGCAATGCAATGTGTTTCACAGACTAAATTAATTGTTGTCTAATTAGTCAAAACACGATATCTGTACTAAATACACAAAATTCAGCAATAGTCTCTTTGAACAAAAGTGTTTCTCAAATGAGTTGATTCATTCTAATGGAATGAGTACTTGCATTTCCATGTGCTAGTTGCAGCACTTATGGGTGCTTTGCTAAATTAGCACGTTGGCCTGTTAGGTAGCTAACAAAGCCACAGAAAACCAGCTGTTTGCCAGCTGTTATCAGAATAATCTCTTTTTTATATAACATACATCCCATACCAACAATCCTTTCATTCGGTTAGTGTGTGATTAATTATATATCCATGGTAGCAATTTTCAGCAGAGGTCCATCAGGTCTTAATTACAGTACTCCTGGTTTCACACCCCTGACTTGCTGTCCACCCCTAAAATGTTTTCATTGATTGGTCGCAACTGGGCCAATCAGAGCTTTATAGGCAGGATTAATCAAGATGACATCATCAACAGTTAACTGCTCCCAAAAACCACAATGTGACATTGACTAACAGGATTCAGCACACGCTGGTTTGAGCAAAATAACAACCCCAAGGTTTTTTACTGTTTAAAATGTAGGTTACAAAACACATAACCTATGCATCTCAACTTATAAAAGCAAAAACTGAAACATAGCAATCCTCTGCATGATTCATGGTCCTTACTTCCACCCCTATCGTCCACTTTCTCTTCACGTCTCTCTTAATGTGATGCTAGCATAAGATTTTTAGGCCATATCTTTAACCCCATTGTTCCAAGGCGACAGCTCAACATTTAGCCACCCTGACACGTCCAGTTAGCTACAAGCCCAAAGTTTACCTGACACAGAGTGGCCTACTTATTGTCTCTCGCCCCTTTTCTACAACCCCACCCATCAAATTCACCACCATCACCACCACTCAGCCTCCTCAGCCCTCCCCATTCCTCCTCCTCATCCTATTTGAGAGAATTAGGAGGGAATCAATCATTTGTCGGGGCCTACATGTTGTTGCAACCGGCCTTACTTCACAGCCAGGGCAACTATCTTCTATCTCCAGGCGGACAGGATGGGTGGAGGGAGGTTTGGGAGGGGGGATATCATGTGGCGAGACCAGGAATTCAAAGTGACGCAGGTTGGAGCTCTGGTGGCCGTTAAGTTTCTCTGACAAACTGACTGCAGCGCCCCCAGGCTCTTTTTCCCTCTGCAGTCTTCTCTGTCCGTCTCACTTCTCTGACGTCCCCTCCGCCATACCGACACACTGTTCTGTCATTTACTAAGATGGGAAACTGGCACCATCATTGTTGTAGCAGCCAATGGGAGGCTCAGGGAACAAACAGCGGTCTGTCAATGTCATCAATCTAATCTTTAATTGTCTGAGGTTGGGATGCTTAGGGAAACACAACCTACACGAGTGCTGCGTAAGCATTTATCAGTCTGGATCAGAGCGGTATGCTTTAAAGGAGAAGAGGGTGCAATTACAATAAAAGTTGAGGCGGGACAAGGAGAAGGAGGTGTATACGCTGGGGTTACAAGCATCCTGAGAGTGATACGGTTTAACAGAGGCTGTCTCGCCGGATCCACTTAGAATTCAATCATAGTTGCTGCTGCATAAAGACCCACCAGAACTTCAGTGGATCCAACAAACTGACCTGGAGTGTCTTTTCACTTCATTGTTTTGGCTTTCTGGTCTAAAAACTTTACTGTTTTGGTTCACTCTCACCAGCTAGCATCGTTTCCACTCATAGCAGGCAGCTAAAAAACGTATTAATAATGAATGCAAATGTTGCTCCATGTCCGCTATTTGATTGTTTTTAAGTATTTTTTTGGTAGTGACAGCTGGAGATAGACAGAAAAGGAGGGGGGCAGAGAGAGTGGATGACACACAGCAAAGGGCCACAGGTCGGATTCAAACCCTGGGCTGCTGCAGCAAATACTCAGCCTCGGTACATGGGACACCAGCTCTACCCACTGAGCTAACTGGGCACACCGCTATGATTGGTAACAAATGGCCAAAAAATCAGGCAATGCAACTCAAAATGTAAGAAATAAAATACATATTCTGTTTGTGAACAAACAAAAGTCAGAATAGGGAACAGAAATATAATCTCACCTTTAGTTATTGAGATGTGTTCATATAAGAAATGAGTGGCTTTGTAGCTTAACGTTGCACAAAATGTTTATTTTATAAGAAAAAGAATACTTGAGATACACCACATACAACTTGCTTCCTCTAATATAGCATATTCCATTTGATGGTACTATCCAAGCTTGCTAATTTATTTTTAGTAATTCCACCAATGAACCAATTTTAGTTCATTGGTGTCTTGACGATTGTGTCGTTTATGTGGAGAAATATTCCTAAACTGGGTGAATCCTAAACATATTTAACAGAAAACAATGGGTGCAGTACAAGGAGTTGACCTGGTAACCTGGTTAATGGGTGCTGACACATCACAAGTGAGTCACATCAAATGACTGACACAAACCTAACAGGAAGAAGCACAGCAGCTAAGATGCACTGTAATGTAACTGACATGAACTCAAACACACCAACCTTAAGCCACTGTGGGCATGATGCACAGTTAGAATACCTCACAAGAGAAATAATGAGATGAATTCAAATGAAAATTTGTCCAGTCGCACCAGAGGGAGCTGAAAGTGCCTGTAAATCTGTGTTTGGCATGACGTCATTAGCTCTCAGCTGTTTAAATAGTTGATTAAGGCCTGTGCAGCTTGCACACCGACCCCTGACACCCACAACATCTGTTTTGTTTGTGTGGGCTGAAAAGCAGTTGCTCTCACACTGCGCAATATGTGCCTTCATAGCAAGGTGACATTAGCTCTGAGAACAACATACCCACTCCGATTAGCTGCACACTGGAGCGACTGCATAGGTCTGACTTTCAGCGTTGCTCAACTGCTGCTGCACTCTGACTCCATGCCTGAGAGATATTGTTTGGGAAAAAATATACATATTTAGGTTTTGTTGATGCGCTAATTTTCATACCAGCAGTAATCAGAATAGATTAAATGTGAATATGAAGGTAGACTTCCCTGGAGAAACACTGTTTGCATTTGGGGGTTGACAGACTTAGGTATTTTTACAGATTCAAAGGGCAATAAAAAAAAACATCTTGACATACAGTTTTTCCTTTAGCTTCCCCTTAGCTAGTAACATAAAGGGTCACACTACCACTTTTACACATGGAGATTAGTTCACTTACCATGAGCAGGGCTAGCTTTTATTTAATGTCTAATGTAGCCCTGAAGAATCCATCTTGCAAGGCTTCAATCTGTGCGTGTGTGTGGTACTGAACCAATCAACATGGTTTGAGGAAGTACTGGCAGCTACGGGGGTGAGCCATGAACAAGTAGAGGTTAGCGTAGATGCTCCAAGCATCAGTTATATCAGAACTGATGGGTATTTCTTCATGAAAGATACACAAAGAATGGCAGTGAAAGCTTTTCTTGGTGGAAAAGGTGTTTTCTTTCTTCTCCCAACTGGCTTTGGTAAGACTACGTTATAGAGGTCATGATCTGATTGGTTGAAAGTTTTTGAAAGTACATTCATTCAACAACAACTTCCCAGACAGTTCTGTGTAACAAACCATCTGGCTCAGGCTACTGAATCATAGTGATGTCATCAGGATTATCTCGTATTGAAAGCCTACATTCCAAACAGGAGGCATGGATGGACACGTGCAGGAGACCCTGCGCAACAGTTGCCTCTGTAAAGTCATTGTAGGACATATGTTAGATTTCAGCGTGTCTGCTGACAAGTTAGCATTAGCATACACTAATATATTTGTTTGTTGTGGAGCATAATCTTCAGCAGAGTCACCACCCCCCTCCTCCCTTTTGCTTTATCTAGACTTGCAGATGGTGACCCGCCCTAATAATAGTCACTTAAATGGGACATGACTTTCCAACGTACACATATGTTTGGTTTGTTCTCTGTCTCTCTCTCTCTCTCTTTGTATTTGGCCCATTTGTTTTGTATCTCACTTTATGTGCTGCAGAGCTGGCTCCTCGAGGATCTTCCTCGCTTGTCGTACGCTCTGACGAACGACCCGCTCATGCAGAGCAGCCATGGTGCCGATGCCGGGCATGAAATGAAACGTTCTCTTTATCAACCTGGCATGTCAACAAAGATTCAGGGAGGGGGTTAGGCAGGGGTGAGGGAGACGGAGACAATCATTGAGGACAGGAGAGAGAGTACAGAGAGGGGTCTAGAGAGAGAGATCAACACACATGGTTAACTAGCCATGAGCCTGGTCAGAGAATTCACTTGAAATTACATATGCACACGTTCAGTATGTGCACACATGCATCCACATGGCTGTGAACACTGTAGCACACACACACACACACACACACACACTCACACTGTTGCTTTAGCCTCATGTTGTGCTGACTGACACTGAAGCTTCTCCCTGCCCATATGGAGGGAGAGCCCCCACCATATAAACATAATATTATTAATGGCGTCACAGAAGAAGGATCAAAACGTGTTTCTCTCAACTTCAGCAAATTCCTTTTCCTCTTCTTTTCAAATAATGCTGGAAAATATCACTTACAAATGTAATTTGCTCTGAACTAATTGATCTGGTAAGAGATAGCTCTGAGGTTGCATTTGTCCATTTTGTCATTAACAAATGATATAAGACTGAGGGCTTTATGTATCTTCTTGTATATTACAGTATGTTGCTGCTGATTAGCTAATGAACTAATTAAGAATGTGATGGGATGAAAAGGTAATATAGAAGTGACAAAATAATGGAAAAGTTCTTCGGCAAAAAAATATTATTATAAGTAAAAAAAACAAAAACAAAATATTTGTGCTGTTTTCTCCAGAGTGCAGCTCATGTCAGTAAGAACTTACACCCTTTGGGTTCTTTCAAATTTGCTGACCTATACCTTGAGTTATGGTAATATGAATAATATGAATTAAAACAAACAATCTGATCAGCTTTTACAATTTACTTGAAGTCATTTTACTTTCTAGAGTGTAATGCAATACAAGCTGGAGGTTCAGCCTAACATGGACAATGGTACACAATCACTACTTCTTGGTCTCAATCTAATAACTGCTCCATTTTCATTCGTCAGTGGTAGCTGCTGCTACAGACTGATAAAAGCAGCTTAAAGGTGGGGGAAGCTTCAAATTTATCCTCTTTAAGTTTTTTAGCTCATGGGAAAAAAAGCATGACACGGATCTTACATATGCCAGGGATTATAATGTATACTGGACTAACAGCATGCATGGTTGTGCCAGAACTGGGTGGAATGATCCCTGGGTTGTGACAGAGCCCTTTTCATTTCACTGATGAGATTTGACTGTGGTGGTATAGAGATAGTGTAATACTGACTCCGGCCAAAAGAGGGCTCTCTCAACCTCTGGAGGCCTTAGGGATAGGGGGTTGCAAATGCAGAGAGGAGGCCATGTGAGCAAGCAAGAGGGTGATTTCTGAGAGGGTTTATCAGTTGGAAAATTTGAATGGATGGATCAAATACGCACAGCTGAAGAAATGTTGAGGGAGAGAGAATGATGCAGAGAGGGAAAGAACATGCATGTCTGCACAAGCCCTGCTTAGCATATTGGTTACTGGTGAGGCTCCCTGTGAGGACAGTCCATAACTGCTCACTATTAAACTCTATTTTACTATGCAGCTCCTGAGTGTGTTGTGTTTAAATGTGCTGGAAAAAGAGCATTTTGTGTTCTCTGGATAAGTAAAACTGGTGTTTCCACCTCAACATCCACAAAAGTCACCTGTAGTAAAAACCTGGCACCACATGTGCAAAAGTCGTCAAAATCAAACGTCCACGCAGGCCGTTTGTGATAAATTGGCCATTCAGCGGAGACCATCACAGAGGTCAATGGCTGCTACCACGAGAGCATTCTGGGTGTTTTAACGGCTCCACTGTGGGCGACACCGATCTGACACACCTCACATCCCTCTCTATTGGAATAACGTGGGTCTGGTGTGACAGAACATGTTTCCCCCGCTGATATCTGGTTCCCCCGTCGGCACCGTCCGACAGTCATAGTTGCTGCTCCGGGGAGAGCATGGCTTTATAATTGTAACCACATCCAATTAAATTTCCAATTCAGCCCCCTATTAATCAGGCCAGTGATCAGAGGTGCAGACGCTACAGAGCATTTCCTGCAGAGACCTGTGAAGGGAGTGGTGTCAGATGCACAACAAGAGGATCATTTCTGAGGGGAATGTGTTTCTGCCTCTCAGTGTCTGGGGTTTAACTACAGGGGGGATGTTAGTAATGTGCCTCTAAAGGTAATCAACCATCATTTGAGGGCTATATTCTGTTTAAAAACTGCTTACTTTTGGCACTGATTGGTTGAGGAGAGATGATCCTTCTCTTCTCCCTTCTATTTACTTATAAAAGGGTTTGCAGGAGTATTTTTTTTTATGTCTATCAGCTTGTTAAATTTTTTCCAGCTAAAATTTTCCAATATATTCAATATTTTAAAGACTAAGACTAATGATTTGAGATTAAAGTTGCTGAATATGGCTTCTCACCAGCCACTGTGGGCATCAATTCTTCCCATTCCTTAATCTGTTAGGATCCAGACTATATGGTGAATGTCTATTTCTTGAGATCTCCATCTCATTACCTCATGACCATTCGTGACCTTTGTTTAATTGCTTTATTTTCACCATGTATGTACCTCCTGAATTAAAACCATTAGCCCAACTCCTGACAAGTGAAAACAGATCAATAATTAAAGGGGAACTTCAGAAATTCAGTATTGTACTTCTACAAAGTTGTGTGGTTGAGAAACATTTTACCCTCATCCTAACATATTTAACATATAAGGACTGCTGCCTGAGGTACCAGGGACCCCAGGAATAAACTACTGTAAGAAACAACCATCATAACAAAATGTTAACTTATTTCTTCTCTAAATGTGAAAGTTACAGTTAATTTGCAAATTGTGTAAAATGAAAATAGACAGCAAGTGAGGATAAAATTGACTGTTTCCTTCAAAATGACTGTGTGCCCCTACCCCCCTGATAATATGTGATACTTTAAATTAGGACCAATGGCACAAATTAACTCAAACATGAACTTAATAATTATTTTCATCTATTTAAACTGCATTAGTGGAATTGGGTTGGTCCCCCAAAAATCACAAATTAGATGAAAAACAAAAACAGAAAACAATGATATGAAGTCATGTCAGTAAACTGAATTTCTTGTGTATAACTGGTGGAGTGCCCCTCTGTTTGTGTGGCCTTCCTTTTGGGTACGATGAAAAAGTATAGCAGTAATGCTGAATGCAGTAAAACTGTGGGATGTCTACATCAGCAACATCTGTCCTGCACATTATATTAGTGAACTTCGGTCTGCCCATTACACAAATCATGCACCCATATGTAAGTATTGGGGTGTCACAACTGAAATGATATTGGGGTGACAAACAACATGCATGAGGCGGGCTACAGAATATCCGTCCATCTTGTTTGGACTTTGAAAACAAAGCTGTCAGATGTCAAATAGCTTATATGCTTTAACCCATGTTTTAACTTACTTTTGCGTGATTCAAAATCAACCTCCCTTACGTTTAAAACCTTAGTAGATTTTTGTGCTTTCCACATTTTACCCTTAAACCTCTCTGACCCGTTGGAGGGCCAGTCATCACAAACTCATGCTGTGCAGCCAAACATTAAAATCTCAAGAGTTTGCAAAGACGTAACTTTGGGGAAATGTGAATGATATGGTGCCTGAACGGAAAAGAATATTTTCCTTTCTTGAAAGGGTGCAGCCATTAAAAAACATGGAGTCTTGGGTTTTAGTCGGTGTGAACATATAGCTTCAGTGAAGAGCTGAGACAAGATAATGAAGAATATACGTATATAAAACTGTCAAACATAAGACGATAACAGATAACAGAAATTAAATCCCAACACACCCCTAACCCATCACGTAGATTCAACTCCAAGTTGGTTGGTACAGCGCCTGCTTTAATTCTGTGTGGGTGTGTGGGTGTGAACTTCAACTTAGCTGTCACAGTGGGACAAGGCATCAGCAGAAGGTGTGGGTGCATTAACACACCCAGCAGCTTTAACTGTCATTGAAAGAACCTGGTGACTGTGTGGTCAGAAGCTGCAGAGGACAACTGGGCTGACTCATAAGTCCATTGTCTCTCAGCATGTGGAACATGGATGAGCCCTCAGTCTGAACAATGGATTGGGCCCCCCGTAAATGCATCTGACATGCTTTAGCTCAGATTAGTGTGTAAAATATAGGTTATCCTCTGATTTAGGTGACAAATGCACTTCATAGAAATGTGATGGCGATTTGACTAAGTGCCATTGTTTTATAGCGTCCTCCATGTTAATGCTGTCTAATGCTGTTTGTTTGTTTAGTGAACAATATGCAAATAGGTGTGGTCCAAATATCATAAACCAATTTTCTTAAAAAGTAAATACATGTCTAGGCACACAACTCAAGAACTAAATGTATCACAAAACTGAAAAAAATAACATGTGTCATATGAATGATCAGGGGGTCAAAGGTCAAAAGCAATAGAAAATGCTTTCATAATCATCTTAGGTTGAACTTCTAGAAAAAAAATAGCATTTAATAATATTAGAAGGAAATAAAATGGTTTTAATATAATATAAGTGGGAATTGGAAGGATTAAAGATCAATCAGTGGGTAAAATGACGTAAAGTAAAGCAACTGGGCACAAAAAATTATTTAAACCATTAATTGCTCAATAACTCAGTAACTGTACATATAATATTAGGCTGGGGCAGGAGCTCTATTGTTTTACTACCCGTTGCTTTTAATTCACACATTTGCATTTGTGATGGGGGTAATTAGGATCTATTTATTATTCACACAATCCCTCATAAAAGGCTAATGAGCATTTGTTTTGACGACAGTAAAAATGCAAGAGAGAACGATTTATATTTGTTAGCACTCACAGGTCATTATGCTGTAGCCATTTGTCAGGGGCGTAGCATCCTCTGCTTGATCTGAGTTGGGAAGAGAGCTCAGTCATTCATTTCTCCTCTCAGGATGAACTGATCTGCCCGACAATGTGTCTTCCCACCAGGGGTCCATCTGTAATTCTAAGAGGACTAGGGTTTATTTATTTATTTGTTTTACTATGGTATGATTTTACACCTCACTTCCATCTCAGTAGTGCTGTTTAAAATGTTTTTTGAGGTTTGTTTTTGGATTTCATTGCATGTTTTTATTATCTACATTTTCACATGTGTAACTGTTTAACTAGGATATTTTCTGATGTTTATATTTGGCCTTTTGTTTTTCAACTATATGTGGATTCGATTATGTGTGGACCCATCGACACATACATTTATATACTTATTTGTTGGTCAATCTGCGAACCTCCGAAAAACTGGCAACCATGTTTTGAAATCTAAAAGGGATCAATAATATTATATTATTATATAATAATATTGCTTGGGAAAGATGGTGGAGCTGAGGTGGTTTGAGCAAACCATAGAATGCCATTGGCTGAAAGCAGTGTCAATCAAACAAACACAGTCCCTAACATGCACATTTCTTTAGCTTTAATAACTTTTAAATAAAACTGTATTTTTATAATTTGCCACCAAGACAGTTTTGTGGCGCATATTTGTGGTTGCACCTTGTTGTTGTCTTGGTAGTTGATGGGGTGAGAAAATCTTAATTTAGGTGAAGCAGGTGAGGCTAAGGCGGCGACACACGTCATAGGAGGAGACACCTGTCAATCTAACAAACACTCCGAAAGTACATCTTTTTTTTCCGTTTCGTTTAAAATTGGCACTAAGACCTATTTATAAATTAAATTGGCCATTAAGAACATATGAAGTCGTAAAAAGACCATACATATATTGACTTTGTATTTTGAGGAACTAAAAAATGTATCAAGCCAAATGAAATATTTAGCTAGTTAGCCTAGCTATCATCATAATATTTACTGGGCTAACTCAGTTTAAACACACTAGCCTGTAGCTAGCACGGTATGACAGCATAAGCCTGTTAAAAGACCTTTAGGCATCACATATTGAATGCTCAATAACTCAGTTTATAAGTTAGATAACTTGCACTCTTAACTGTTAGCTTGTTGCTTTGCCCATTAAATCTCAACTCAGTGATTGTCATTTATATTTATTTTAGAGCTTATCTGTGCCTGAAAAATTTATTTTTTTTAAATACGATGTGAAAATTAATCAAATCAAAAAAATATATAATTGTGAATTACTAGTAAAGTGGGTACATAATGTTTAAGAAATATCTATCAATGGATTTGGAAACAAAGAGGCATAATAACAAAATATGAAAGTAGTACTATATAATGTGCCTATCAATAGTTCTCATCACCAGATATGGACATAAACAATAGTAAATTGATATACTCAGACTTTCATATGCATTACATTTGATGACTTGTGCCGCTGCTCTGAGGAGGTCGTTCAGAGTTCTCAATATGTTCCTCGTCCAGCTTTGTGGGAATGATGAATGGCTTTTGGATTTCAATTTACTGAAACATTTGTGAATTGTTAACTCGTGGAGGCTCTGGGACTGGGCAGAGTTTTTGGATGTTTTTACTTTAGAGAATTACACATATAGTGAGTACACAAGGGGTGGTGGCCTGTTCTGTGCAAAATTTAACGGGTAAGATTAGCGTAGTTAGGTTTTAAGTTCTGATTTGCCAATCGTGATCCTGCATTCACTGAAGGTAATATTTGTGTTTATATTTGTTTAATTGATTTGGCTCCACCCGCAGCCCTTTCCTTTGTTTGTTCATGTCAGTTCTCTAATTGTGTCATTTTGTATTGGATATCTAAGTATATACGTCTAATTATCATCGTCTTCTAAACAATAAATGGTGGTAAATGCCTGATTACATCTGCATTATTTTGCTTCCCTCATCACAAGTTCCTTCTGGGTTGTAACAAGGCAAAATATCAAAAAGTTCCTCCCCTGATACAAAGCTGAGACATTAATGGCTCAGAGGTCAGAGGGTTGGTGAACTAGCATGTCTACACTCTCCCGGAGGCCTGCTGGCCTTCACCTGTTCCCTGTCCTCCTCTCCTCCACCGAGTTTTCCCCCCTGCCCCTCAACAGACGTCTTATCAAACGTGACTGATTGCTGTAATCTGGACTGAAGCCATTAAGCAAATTACCTGAATCATTGCGAGGATTAGTCTCATTAACACATGATTAGCATCAAATTAAAATAATGAGTGTTTAACTTGTGATGTCTTCCAGTTGTTGGAACAGCTTGATCAGCCACGCCAGGCTGACAGAGGGGGCAGCCCTCCGTGTCAGGGATCCTGAGGTGGCGGAGGCCGACCCTGGTGCAGGGGTGGACTCTGCAGTGCCTCGCCTGGACTAACAGTCGACCAACCCAAGGTGAGTGTCCCCCACAAGGTTTTGCATGAGAAATATGTTGAGGCACTGTGTTTGGCGGAAACATCAGGGGCCACATGAGTTTGGCCCCAATTTTCGAGGGCAAATTTAAAAAAGGATGTTAAAAGGGAAGCCACAGTTTTTAAAAATTAGCACCTGTTATGGTAACATGGAATTGATCATAACTTTTAAGTATTATGAACACCTAGCTAAAACTAATGCACTCTAATAAAATAACAGTATTAAAGTACCAAATAAACGATCTAATATTAAACAAGTATAACATCTATATAAAAATACACTGTAGTAGATTAGAGTTTTAGCATGTGTAATTCTTGCATGGAGAGCAGTATATTTACCCTGGACATACTTTTACTTGTCTCATGTCTCAGCCACTTCTTCTCCTACTCACTCATCAGCATCATTAGATTAATCTTAATTTATGACTGCACTGTGTGGGAACAGAGACAAAAAGATGATAGTACCCTCTAGTAATGCACTTACAAAAGTATACTGCAGTTTTGAAATGCCTCTGAAAACATTGTCCTCGGATGAAAAGGAAATACAGGAGAAGATTATAAAAGTTGAACAGTTAACGTGAGAGAAAGTTATGGGAGTTGCGATTGTGGACATATGTGTTGCTGACTAATAAAGTCAGTGCATCTTAAATGATTAAAACCAAAAACTGCAGTATGACATACAGAAACAAATAAGTAAACGGTCAAACAAATAAATAGACACCATGGATTTATTAAATGTGATTGTAGTTAACCATCTACATGCTCTATACTGCTGGGATCTCTGTGCCTCCTCCTAAATTCAGTATCAAAGCTCTATGTGCACATTACCTTGAAACTGGCCTGCAGTGAAGCACCTTGAGCATTCTCAAAGATGTCAATCAAGACACTCTGTGTCCCCAGAAGATACCCTTTAATGAGCGTCTTCAGAAAGAAGGGAAGGACATGATTTTTTGGGTTGTTTTATAGTGCAAATATGCCTTAATCATTTTGGCTTAAAAAAAATCCTTAGGGAGCCTTTTGGTTGTCAAATGATCTTAAAAATTGGCATGAAAACCAGGGATGTTGAAGTGCTAGAGAGTTATGTGTAAGTAGTTATGTGGAGTTACTTTCACCTTCTTTACATTGTAAAATATCTTTATATATTTATTATTTTCAACACAATTTAATTATTTTCAAAACCTTACTAATTTGTACATTGTCGACTGGGACTACTTTTATCAATTTGCGCATCCTGTGCCTACTTGGTGCTCTAATTACCCTTATTTTCCAGAGGGAACAATTTTGGATGTTTAATTGAAACATATTTAATGAAATAATAGACTATATATGTAAACTCTGCACAGAAACCTTAGAGAAGTTTCCATGCTAACAAGTAGCATAGTTGAAAAGTTGCACATTTGTGCTTGATGTCCGTTTATAACCCGACATGTTCAGTGTGGATAACAGGATTGGATGAGGCTTTCTACTGTTTTCTCAAATCCCAGACTCTGCAGACATTCAGTAACATCTGTCAAACCATAATTAATCAACATTCGCAGATGTTGCTTTCCTGCAACCTGTTGACATTTCCCAAAAAGCCCTTGCAACAGAGAACATCTGATTACATGAATAGATAGTAAAATGTTGCATTATTATCATCCTCACAATCCAACTTCACCCCCCACCCCTTCACCTCTCTGAAGTGAAGATGAACAAATGGCTCGAAGCAGGCAGGGAGTGTAGTGCACCTTCTGCTTTTATCTCAACAGGAGATTTATTTTAATACCACAAATGCATATTTAGTAACCACTAAGTGTAGTTAAAAACTGTAATGCTAACCTGCTGCTGAGATTATGGACCCTGAATGACATTATGTTTTATCAGAGGGGTGGGGGAGTACGGATGTCAAGTGCTCGCCCAGCAGCACGATTTAATATCATATGCAGTGAGTACAATTCCTTTTTGCACTAATGAAAACAATAGCAGCACTAAACACTCCAGCCTACATTTAATTTAATCTTTGAGGGATTATCTTCTTCGGCTAATGTCAGAGCGTAAGATGGCCTGTGAATATTAAATACATTTCCTCTGCAGATGCTCCGACAGCATCGGCGGGATAATGTCAACAGATTTTTTTCTGAGTTTCTTCATATGGGTGGAATTACTTCATGAAACATTTATGGGGAAGCGTTTGCCTTTGCTGAGTTCTCCATTATGCTTGAATGTCACGACACAAAGGGGGTGGGGTTTGAGGATAAAATTTGTGTTAATGGCCTTGTGTTCCTTTGGCTTTGGCTAAATTAAAGGGCTTAGCAAATCCATCTTAACCATGACTGTACTGCAACGGGTTGAAGGGAGGAGAAACTCACCGCAGCATTGTGGAGAATAAAGTAGGGTCACTCAGAAGGTCACTGCACACTGAAGCAGTATCAACTAATTCAATTTAATGTGTGTTTGGTTTGAATAACTTTAACACTAATTGCTCATTGTTATCCGTTTCTTTTTCAGCAACAGAAAACCAAAACTATTTAGAAAATCTATGTGAGTCAAAATAAAGAAGACTGCTTACTGCTCACGTAGAAAAACGTTAAAAACTTTGATTCTACAGCTCTGAAGTCCAAATACTGTCAGTTTCCCTTTTTAGTTCTCCAAATCACTGTAAATAAACACAAACTCTGGTGTTATTAGAAAAACAAAACCATCTTCCAGACCTATTTAAGCATGCAATACCAAATAGCCCTACCAGGGTGTAAAGGGACTGTTATCACTGTTTGCAACTAAATAAATGTCCTAAAAATTCACTTTGAGCTTCGCAAAAGAAAGAAGCAATAATAGCATCTTTAAAGGGAGGTATTGTCCCCTAAGTCAGTACTGACATTATGTAATATAGGCCTATTCATCATAAACTTCCCCAACAGTGCAATCACTTGACTACTCAACATTGTGGGGGGGTTTTCAGGTGTTTTTGCCCAGATGTCCTTCAATTTATAATCCGTCCATGTTTGTAACTGTTGTTAGACTGCAGCAGTGTGTGATGTGAAGCTGCTTCATCCGCAGGCAGCTGTAGTGCTGGAGTACTTTCTAAAACTCAGCAGCCAGCTGGAGCTTTGCAGTGTAAGTCAGTCTCAAAATGGCGTTTATTATTTGCTGAAGTCACTGACAAACTTAACAGCCACAGCCAAAATGCACTAGCATTTGGTTAGTGGCGGACGATAATTTCCCCACATTGTTGCTACTTTATGTCTGTCTGAGCCCATCTGTGATCTCTGTAGATCTAACAGTATTTCTCACTGAGTGCACTGTTGTGTTGGCGCACTGTTTTCTCTAGCAAGTGAATGAAAAGTCATCCTAAGGACATTGCCTAATTGCAGTTGATTAATAAAATACTAGCGCGGGCAGCAGTTGGCAACTCCATTATTATGTTTCTCAAACAGATTAATTGCACTGAACAATATGAGCCTGCCACCAGTGATAGCGAGACTTTGGATACAAAGGCAGTCATCAAGACGGAGCCCGGCTCGCATTAGTCATTTTAAATAGCTCACTCAGTGATTACTCTCATGTACAATTTCAGTCTGAGGTGCTGGGATGTAGTGTTACGAGCTAACAGATGCTCAAACTACTAAAATAAGTACAACTGGTTGGACTTTATCAATACAAAAAACATTGCAATCCAGTCACTGTCAGTTCAATTAGTGTGAGGACTATCAGATAACATTGAATAACTCCTGTTTGTTGACCAGAACGTAAGACCCAAATACATGTGTGCTCACTCACTGCCTCTGTAGTTTGGGCTGGAGGCTCAGACTCTTCTTTTAATGAACTTAAGCTGAGGGGAAAAAGGGCTCCCATCCTCACGACAGCAAATAGCCAAGGGCAATAGCCGATAACTAATGTGTGGAATATTGCAATTAGCATGGCAAAGTACTTACAGGGATCAAATTAAAAAATTCATTAACGGGCGCACTTAATTAAGAAACACTTTTCGGTTTACATGATAAATTATGACACCTATTAAATCTTCCACTACAAGCTGTAATGGCCTTCTTTGCTCCTGGGTATAGACAGTGTTTCCTTTCAGGTTCAAGGAACTCTCCAAGGACCTGAAGTATTTATTAAAGAGTTTTATTAGGAATAATGTTTCCCTGCGAGGGATACAGGAGCAGCCATTTTAGGGAAGATGTGTGGGTATTTTTTCCCCCCTTTGCTGCTGTTGCACCTCAGAATCTTGTCTGAACATGTCACCCTTAATTGAAACAAGACTGGAAAGAGCCTTGAGTTGAATGTATTGTTAAATGGTAATTTAAATAATGAATTATGGGGAGTTAAATGAGAATAGCAACTTTCCTGTTAGAGATGTAGCTATTATATAGTCCTACAGCACTTTTCACTGCAGGCTTTTGCTTCTTTCAGCCATCAGATGTAATAATTAATGAATATGAATTTGATCTTAAAGCCTATAGGTTCATCAACTTTGTATAGGCGTTTAGAGGGTGAATCAGTGGTTCTTCCCTAAAAGGATCTGGTACAGATATTGTGATTCTTTTTAGAAAATTAAAACCCCAAATGATTTCTGTAAAGGTCTGACCCCACTGAAAACTTTATATCTTCAAAACCAGTGTCTTCTAAACTTTCATGGAAGTAAGGACCTGGTTGAAATAAGCTTACATTCATCATAATTAATTTGGAGGTGCTAATTTGCTGAGGTCATGAGCGTTTGATACCAAATTGTGAGAGAGACCAGAAAAGCTTGTGAGACTCTGCATCAGTCCAGTGTTTGTAAATGTCTGCACATACGGGAGCATGTTGTTGTTGTTTAATATTATTAAACATCAGATTCACCTAAACAGAGTTATGTGGCTTTAATCTGACAGAGACAACATACTGGAGGTTCATTTTTTTCCTTTATTGGATAGTGACAGGTGAAGAAGTAGACAGGAAACAGGGAGAGAGAGGTATGACATGCAACAAAGGTCACCGACAGTAACCTCATAGTTATAGAGCAGGAAAAAACAGCCAAAACCGACTATAATATAGTCCCACTGGTGGAGAGGAGGATGAATATGCATTAACTTTAGCTGAGAGCTATAAATTGAACTTATGCTATTTTCTTTTCAGACAGACACACCTCCTGTAGGTTTTATTTCCCCTCCTTCTTGTTTAACCTAGTACATTTACTCTATGGATAAATTAACTATACTGCAGGGACACATACATGAATCCCGAGGAGTGGATTATACCTTCTCAGTCCAAATAGTTCTTGTCATCTGCAGAGGTTTGTTAATCAGTGGTTTGGCTGCAGGCTGCAGTATTCTCAAACTGAAATGACTGTGTCTTTATGCAGACTCACAGAGAAAAAGCTGTGAGAAGGCACCAGCTGATAAACACATGATGTGTGTTGAAGTTTGGTCTCATAGTGGAGGCACCGCTGTGTTCGGAGGCGGCTGTTCAACTCCCTGAGCGGGGAAGCCCTGCGGCCTTAATCATCTCATTTATATACCAAGGATGATTCCACACACCAGCAAACATTAAACTGATCATCTCAAACAAGCAAGTAAATAAATCTCATTTGCAGAACGACCGTCCACAGATGAACCTGTTGGTACACAACAGAATATGAGGAAATTATATCAACGCAGGCTCCTGCGATAGCCTTAATGTACCAGTGCTACCTCATAACAGTCAAGAAGCTCTTGATAGGAGGCCTCTTGAACTTTGATTGGCTCAAGTGGCCATACTAGACGGCCTCTTCATTTTGATAATTTGAGTCAGTGTGAGTCCAGTGTGATCAAAATGGCTTTCAAGCCTGTGTGCATACAGATATAGCATTTTCCATGGCATAAATTAATTCACAACATTTAAAGATGCCCCTTTATGCATTTATCCTTCCTAAGTATTTCTTTATTAAATATTGTACTGTTATATTTCAGTCTCTTAGCATGGGTGGATTACTAAAGGGGGCTACCAGGGGCCCCAAAGCTAGCACCTCTGATTGAATTAACTGTTTTGCTCCTGATCCTTTAAAGTGTAACTGTACGCCTCAATTCTGCTAGCACCCTCCATAAAATTTGCATGGCCTCGTCTGCAAC
The DNA here is from genome assembly GCF_004916995.1 of Morone saxatilis. Lineage (NCBI taxonomy): Eukaryota > Metazoa > Chordata > Actinopteri > Moronidae > Morone > Morone saxatilis. Next base: position 20,300,097 of record NW_023339718.1, read on the forward strand.
CAGAGTGATTGACAGACCGGACACTGAAGTAAATTACCTCTTATATATCTCTAATATTAAGTGTCTGCCAATAGCCAGAATTATTATTATGCTATAGTAATTTGTTTAAATTTACATAGTAGAGTGTCAGTGGGGATCTGATATGGTTCAGGTTTGGATGGGATTTAGACAGACTGTCTTTGAGGTTAGGGGTAGGGGATAGAAGCGTGCTCTGGTAGATAGAAGGGAGACCCTCTTAAAGTGTGCCTGTTGTCTCATAATCCATCCATGCTTCCCAAAGGTGTTTCCTTGTAACTTCTGACACATTAAAAACAACAGTTAAATGTTTCAAAATATTCATTCACATCAATCATAACTGAAGCAAATACTTCATCAAGTTTAGTATTAAAGCTTGTGATTTTTCTGTAATTCCATCTCCAACTTTTAAACAGGTTGATATCATCACTTTGCTGAATTGAATAAATTGCAGCTTATGGAGTTTGCTCTTGGAGACAATTAAGATCTTGGGTGTTCAATCGGAGTATTGGACAGACAGGCAATTCAGGGTTCAACAGTTCCCTTCTGCTGCTGCTTCTTGGCTGATCTTATATCAGAGATGATTATTTCAGCCTTACTGACTTTGGTAGCTCTTTCTTCATCAACCCTTTGGGTAAATAATTGGCAGAACGTGTGACAAAATGGCCGGTGGACAAGTCATGAGTGCACAAATCTGCAGTTAATTTGAAGCCTTGAAGCCGCCCCTAGCTCACTTCTGTTAGATTATTTCAAACAAGTGTCCAGAGTCATGTGCCATGACTAAATTATTAACTGTGTATTTCATAATGTTACTGACAATATGTTAACGTGTTTTTTCGCCTCCCCCCGTCGTGAACAGATGGGTCCTTTTACTTTATTTTCCACATCAAGTATGATTATTTCTTTGTGCCAAAAGCCACCTGCCGTTCCTTGGTCTCTGTTCTAATTATTTATGTTGGTAACACACAGCAGGACTTGTTATCAGTTGGATGGTATCTTAATAAAGGAAGGCACATCAACATATTGACATCATGTTCAAGGGGAAAATTTATCATCACGCAAAAGCGGGCAGAGGGGGGTACCAGAGCGGATCAGGCCATGTGCCAACACCTCCAAATCTGACCTCCTTTTGTTCCCCGACTCCTGAGTTCCCTCTCCAGCACTCATCTGAGGAACCATGTGATGATAATTAGGTGAAAGCCCATTAAAAAGTCAAATAAGAGAGAATACATTATCATTGAGGCACCAGGACCTGATGATTTTCAGTTATGTGTGTGACAGAGAAGGACGAAGGGCTCCAACTGCTGCTTGGGAAAGACAAAAAGTCACTACTTGTTTGTGGCATGTACAGGGTGTGATCACACCTGGTATTGTTTCTTTTGTGCAATTCACAGAGGAAAAGTTAACTGCGTTGCATTCTTGAATTTGTTTTGTTACAGCTCAAATACCTGTTGTAAGATATGGCTTGTAAACAAAAGTTGTGTGAACTCACAAGTGGCTTGTTTATTGGACTGAGTTCTGGTACATTTTCATACCAACAAGACTCAGACAAAACAATTTTGTAATTTTGGCAAAGAATTAAAGGATTCTCTGATATTTGCAGCTGTTCCAAAAACCCTTCATATGAGTGTCTGCTGCTTCATAGGTAATAGACAATTGATAATGACAGTGGGAGGTTGTTCTCAACACAAGAGGAAGACAAGAGAAGCTGCCCCCCCCCCAAACTTCATCAGTGTAGGTGTAGAAAACTAAAAGTACCTGGTAAACGTAAGAAAATCGCTTGACTTTGGCTGTAGATCAGTTTTTCTCGTTTTGTAACTAAAGACAAAAGACTAAAGGTTAAATGGCTTTAGTATTGATGCTTCATTGTAAGGAGGTCTTTAGTTCACTTCTTCTCCCTGGTCCTTTCTGTGTGGAGTGTGTGTCATAAGAGGTGTGATCGGTCGAGATTGTTGTTTTGGGTTGTTGTAGTTTGTTTAGAAGATGACATTTTGCTCATTTGTTGGTACTTTTACACAGTTATTTGAGGACAAGAGCACAAAAGATTGAATATGAGAATATATATCCTGTTGTTATTATTCACAATCCCATTATTTAACATATCGTTTATGTAGAACTTTTCAATTGCTGAAGTGCTTTACAGATGGGAGCAAAGAAGAGGGACAGCAAGTATCCAACACTATCAACAAAGTGTACAAACACCAAATATAAGTTATCACGCTAAATCTTCCATAAATGATCCTCTGATCTGCCCAAATACACTGAATAAAAAGAGAAACTCTGCACAGCAACAACCCTGCTCCACCAATGCTTACTAGGACAAAAGGGAAACATTACATCAGCGATCCTCAGAGCTAGAAAGAATGGAGATTGAGTCAAAATATTGCAAATAAAAGTAGCAATTAAGTTAAGTATTAATGGCATTTCAAAGCATCCTGTCGTGGGGATGGGTCACTCTTAATCAGTGCTCCACTGTTCTAAAATGTAGAACACTTACAATTAAACATACTCAATACTTTAATCCCTGGGAGATAAAATGAATACACTATAATTACAATTTCACATGTACAGCTCTGCTTGTTTCTAATGTGACTGGAAGTGGGTTCAAAAATATGTCATTGATGACGGTTGGTGCATTATAATTACAGATTCCTCTATCCTTTCAAAGCTTTTCTATCCATCCCGGGCCGAATACAAAAGCCAACGTATTACCCCACGAGGGCAGTAAGCCATTGTAGCACTCCCATTACGGAGCCAGATTTAAAAGGGTTACAAAACCTTTATCTACCCATTTAAGAACATATATGGGCTCACGGTATCCACAAGAGTGCAGTGAGGAAAAGCCATTGTGGAGCTCAGACAATGCACTGACCATAAATCTATAATAGCCTTTAGGATTAAAGAATATGCTCTCTGAGTTTAATTACATATTGCTTCTGAGAGGTTTACCCCGCTGGGATGGAGAGGCACACAGCCGCTCCTGGTGACTGCAGATGAGGGACAGACGGCCAGAAAATTAACAGAAGGATTTATTTAATCTCAACTAGTGAAAGTTTTTGCGTGTTAATGCATCCATGCTCACTGCCATGTGGATAGAGTTAGGGTAAGAACAGGCCTACATGCAGTATATCTCATAAAGACAGACGTAACGACATGCACACATCTGTGCACACACACATACAACATATGATGTCTGCCTTGACACAGAGTGGTGTGAGTGACAGACTGGCAACAGCAGTGTAGCAGGAGCAGTGAGCTGCTACTTTCAGACTCTGTCCACACCAGAAACACAGAGAGTCTGTTACGGCTTTTATAGTCACTGGAAGCACTTTGACGTTGTTTGTAAAAGTTTCTGCGTGGCACCTGTGTTGTGGCTGAGCTTCTGAAGCACAAGTGCAAACAAAATGGAAAAATAGTAGAAGTTTACCAAAAACTAGCATAAATTCCTGTAAATAATGCGTCTTGATCAGTATACATTTGAAAATGAGAGCACTGGTTTCCCAGACTCCCACTCAAGGCGGAGGCTGGGGGATGTGGGCCACCCTCCCCTGAAGGCATTAACACTGTTTCTTTAATATAAATGTCATGATGTAAAATAGTCCCAAACTGTTGACTCTGTGTCAGCATTGGCCTTGCAAGGTTCAGTGTGTTTTAAAACAGTAGATGGTGTGTTGAATTATTTTCAACCTGTGAAATGCCGATTTTCATAAATTTAAGAATGTCAATATTAACTCCAGCTGATGTGTTTTCCTCACAGTGCAGTCAGACAATTTAGTTTACAGGTTAAAAATCATGTTTTAGTGCAGTACCCCTTAAAATTAACAGCAGCAATGGCAGTAGTCCCAATTGGATTGGCATTCCTTGTAGTGTCAGTTTAACGTTATAAAACAAAATATTAAAGTGCATTTATTTTTTTGGGGACAAATTGGTAGAATACTACACTGTAGTGTTTAGTGAGATTTTTAAAAACCTTTTTTGACAAGATGTATTTGACATTGTTGAAATGTAAGAGCAACTCTATCCCCAAAGAGACCCCAAAAGACCCTGGGCAATATGGTCTAAAATCTATCTCAGTAACAATAAATGTATTTTTTTAATGTACATAATAGCATCAAATAGTCTGCTTAGGGGGTGATGTGTTTCATGAATACAGTTTGTTTGGACTTATCATTAGCATTAACAATCCAGTAAGTCCAGTAAGAACAGAAAGATAACAACATGTAGTTCAAGAAACACCACATATAATGTATGCATTATTGCAGTAACATCTTTTGTTACTTCCTCCTTTGCATCCTTTGATCAGGTGATATTCAGTATCATTGCTGGTGAACGTCCCCTCTCTGCTGCTCAGCCTTTTGGAGGTGATAGGCTGTGTTGAGGAAACTCTCGAGGAGGGCCATATGTTTCCTCTACTCTAAAGGGAGAGTGCAGTGCTGAATGTAGGTTAGCACCTGCTTCGTAAATGTAATATTTGAATGATTCTCATTGTGCTGCAGAGAAGACATCTGAGTTTGTAGACAATCTGTATGAGTGTGGATCACTTTTTAATAAGATTTTCTTTGTGATGAGTGTGCTAACTGAATACTTTGAGTCTTCAGGTTAGACGATACTACCTGCAATGTCACGGGGAGGAATTCATTAAAACCCTGTGAGTAGTTGTTTGATTTATAGCAGGTCTTGGATCCCTTCCTTTGAATTATAAAGTCTTGCAATTAACAGATTGAAAGGATGTTTAACCCTGTGTTGAGGATGTGCTGTGAATTACAATGAATGACGCAGAAGTTTAGCAGTAAGAAAAGTTTAAAACGATAAACGCTTACCTAGTAGAAGAAGTTCTCCACAGTACTGTAGGACAGTAGGACAATAATTCAGTAAGTTATGGCAATGACTTCAATTGAGTACACTCTTTTGAAGAATATTGGGAAGATTATTACGCTGGTTTAATTAGTATGCAAATGTATTTCTTTATGATCACTTTCCTTCTTTCTTCATTATATTTCATCTCTCTATTTATCTTTCAAGAAAGAGGAAGATTCACTTCACTTTGTCTTGTGTTAGAGCGCTAATTTATTGCTCTGTAATTAATTTCAAATACATTACCCATTAATCACACATCTGAACAATTATGTGCACAGAATTCTCTTTCCAATGGCTGAACTTACCTGTCCATTCTGCAATCTTGGAGGTCAAACAAGCATTTGAAGTGGTATTTTAGTTAGCTAAAGCATTTTTTAATGCACATATAGTACTTCCCAGAGTTCTTGGGAATTTAAAAAAAGCAGACATAGCAAACTAAACCAGTAGTTAACAAACTGGGACCTAAGGGCCCTGTCAGAGGCCACACAAGATCCTTTACCTGAGTGAGTCACATGACTAATGAAATGTTACAAATATATACAGTATACTACTGCAGATATACTGTTGAGGTATAAATGATCAAGAGCTGCTGGTGCAGTTTCCAGTAAACCACCGCAGGTGACACCTGCAGAAGCCAGTACAGAGATCTGTTCACCAGAGGGTCTCATCACGTTGTAGCTATAAGGCTTAACCGAGAGATCAGTCAGACCTTAATCTCTCCATAGCTGTCCATGCCTGCCTTCCTTTCCACCTCTATTCTTATTCAGATAATGTTTAATTCCCATAATCCACGGCCCTGGCTATGGTCTGAATTAATGTAAGCCCATAGACTTCACAGCTAAATGAAACAAGACCCTATTGTTGTCACAACAGCGTATATATATTACAGCAAGGAGGAGGGGGGTTGATTAAATCGCCTTCTTCCTGTGCACTGCTATCAATGCTTTGTTTTTTTTAATCATTGCTGACTAATAAGACCACACAGAGCATCCAGGCCCGCAATACCCAGGATCACATTGTGGCAGATCACCTGCACTAACCTTCTGTCGTGTTACAATGCCTGTGATGTACTGTGACTGCTTCAATCAAAGCAGCAGATTTGAATATCCACAAGACTTTCCAGTAACAGCCTCTGTGTGAGATTTATGCCCTCATTGAGAAAATTACATTCACTCCCGGTCCTCACTGTTTGGCATCCATTACAGTTCATTATTATCTTCTGAAGCCGTACAGCTCTGTAATAAAAAGGGAAAAAAAGAAAAGCGGAAGTTTGTGCCTAGATTGAGGCATAAATTGTCCCGTCCCTGCTGTTGCAAAACACTTGGCCGTATCTAATTATTTTCTTTCTTCCCCTCGGTCTTTGTTTCTGTAAGTCCAGACACACTGTTTGACCAAAGTTGTGCAGCCTGGCTTCATATTGGACTTATATTTAGCCAGACAACAACTAGCGGCTGGTTGCCATAAAATTTGGTACACCCCTCTTGTTGAGTTGTTTTCACTTTCAATCTCTATACAAAGTCAGTTCACCTTTCTGCTATAGTTCATACCCAAGAAACCAAACTGAAGGTGTTATCACACCCTCAAACACAGAAGACAACGTATCACATATGTACATGTGCGCTAGTCCTAGGCTGCCACATACTTTTCCTCCTGCCTCTGTGTGAGGCAGATGTCAACATCTGTCTGAGGTGAATTCTCTGAATTACTGATCTCCCTCTTCCACATGTGAACAGGTGTTCTGGTTCGCCCCTTTGGAACAATCAGAAGAGTATGTTTTACATTCGTTTATTTTTTTTCTACTCCCACTATTAAGTCCTCAAGATCTATTATGGTATGAGATTTCAAGGTAAACACAGATGCAGTTTGTTTTTTCTCTTCAATTACGTGTCAGTTGTTACCTTGTGTAGAGGGACATTAAAACAAATGTTTGGAGATCACAGTGGTAGCAGCTAGGCTAACAGCTGGGACAGCCATGGGAGCAGGTGATGTTGGGGCATGAGCAAGGACTGATACTCCCACCCCACACACACACACACACACACACACACACACGGCCTCTCGCTCCCCCCACCTCCAACATGCTCAGTGAGGAGTCTTCATAAATAATCTTCCAGCAATCTGCCTCTCCCTACACTCTCTTATTAATTACTTTTACGGCCAAAATCAAACATCTGTCATGCTAGAATATACAAATTAATTATGCAGCTTCTCCCCATCAAGATCCATATAACATTGTTCCTCAGAGCCTCACTGGCTTCAGAGGCAGAGATAGGAGAGCAGGAAGTAAGACTGTTTATATCTTCTGTTTCATCTCTCGAGTTCTTTAAACAGAAACTTGCCACTGAATTAAAAGATAATTTATTGTTGTTTCGCTAAAGCTTTTTAGATTCACTATGGATAGATTTAAAGAGATTCAAGACTGACTCAGAGAGCTCAATATGATTATTACGTTTTAACCGTACTTATCCAGGGAAACTTGACTGAGTATAATTGTTTTGGTACAGAAACAGTTTGTTTGACAGCCAGTTCCTAGATCCTTTTTTGATACTGTACTCCTTCTGAGACCAGATTCATCTGTGCACGCTGTGTAATGTAGAAAAGTATGAACAAAGGCAGAAATATGAATACACATTATTCATCCGATTTTTCAGCAAATTTATAGCTGCATAGTGTAATCATGGTTCTGTTTCATAGGTCTCATCTTCATGAGACATAAATGGAAATGAACATGCTTTTGATCAATTGTTTGCATGTGACTAGGCTACCTATGTCTTCACCAATTTCCAAAGAAAAAGCAGAAAGTGTAATTTCAACGAATCGCAGTTCCTCTTGCAGGCATCCATATGTGTGACGAATAAGCAATAACCATGTGTGAGGTGTGCAGATTCCTAACAGCACACATTCTTTTTCTAAAAAGTTTGTGTTTTTCTTTGTGAGTTATCTTTACATCCTTCTTTGAACCCGCTCCTCTGAAGCTTGTTTAAAAAACATAATTATGTTTGAACATCTCAAATACTAATCAGGTTCTGCATTAAAGATAGACTCCATGCAGTATTATGGGAGTCATTCTGACTAGGTATCATCAGATAGCATCACATTTTTAGTTGCAGTGTGAATGTAACCCAAAATATCCGTGCTGAGATGTTTTGTACATCCCTGGTTTTTGACCAAGTCTCCTGCTAAATGACTGTGTGTGTGCAGAGAAAGATGATCTTTGAGGTCCACGGGCCCACTGACAGAAGACAGCTGTCTGCCCATCCTCCAGATCGGCTCTGAGGTGTCCTGGGACTCTGCCTGCTCGCAGGTCAGGACCCCAGAGGGGAGGCACCATTTGGTACCAGTTACTGAGCGGCAGGGGGGCATCGGTGCCTTCCTCCCTCCTTTCAGTCAAGGTATCGCTGGCCACGCGAACCCGGGCAGTTCCTGGCTGGCTGGCTGGCTGGCACGAGCAGGAGCTACCCATCATTCCACAGTGGTGAAGGGCCCGGTGACCTTGAGACAGGCCGGGCTCCTCCCCCTCGCTGTGCTGCAGACTGCTTATGGGAGGATGGATGGGGCACATTTTGTACGGCTTGTGACTGAACGAAACATGTGCTGCATGAGTGGAACTCACTGTGATGCATTTTTAACCTGCTTTTATTGTCGGAAGGTTGACTGAGCACACAGTAAAATTGTTAGTGTGCTGGAAAAGCTGTTTATCAGCAACCACCCACCTTTAACAGTTCACACAGTTAGGGTGCATTTACATTAGGACGCATGCCAGTTCTTCCTTATGTTCAGACTTTGCATGTTAAGAAGAATAATACCTTTTAAATACAGGTGACACTGCAAAACAAGGACCAAGGGGACTGAAAATGGTGATTCAGTCCTGTCAGGGCTAAGTACTGTGCTGTATACCATGCCTGTAGGCATGAGAACATTATGTGATTGAACCACAGTACGCTACCCCAAAACACTCACTTGTGGTTTTCTCATGTATCTTTAACTGGACTAAATACTAGAGGAGCGAATTCTGGCAAATTTTGGGGTTATTATTATATTATTATATTCAATTCAAGAAGACTTACTCCCTTAATAAAAGTGTCTTTGTAGGGTAAATTGACTCCTTTGGCTCGCTGTTGTTTAAAAAAAACTATGTTAAGTTTCCAAGCAGTGTGTTAGAGATGCTACTATGAAAATAATAAATAATACATTTTCCAAATGTCCCTGATAAAAGAGGGTTTTGAGCCTTGTCAATACCTAATCAAATCTCAACTACTGTATTTGGAATGCTAAGAGGCTTCTGGATCTGTGAAAATCACCCTGATAAATCCTAGCAGCTTTAAATTCACCTGTATGTACACATGTATGTAAGTATGTACCCGCTGTTAGGATATGGTAATCTTAGAGCACAAGCCTTTTGTCTCTGTCATCAAACAAAAAACAAAACTTACCAATCCAAACAATTTATGACTGTTAAGCGTGGCAGCATATATTATGACAAACAACACATGCTCCATTATGCCAGCTGGTGTAATGATGTGGTAATGCCGGACTCATTAACTTCTGCACACAGTTTATGGTGGCCTTTTATGACAGAATTAATTGATTCACACATGCATTAAAACAAAAATAACTGGAATGAAAATGCAGTTGGATGCTGGCCTCTAATCTGTCATAAACACTTCTGGTGGTAAAGCAGGGTGACATTACTCATGTAAATGACTGGTCATATACGCAATAAACAACCGCAAACAAGCCTTCAGTTAGCTTCAAATTTCTCACGAAGCACATACTACAGTGGGAAATGTGCATCTTTACCAACTATTAATGACTGTAGACATGTTTTAAAAATATGTATTTATTCCCAAGTTTCATTATTTTTGTCAGTTTGTTTGTTGTTAAACCATGTATGGTAATCTTTATTCATTATTTGTTCAAATGAGCCATTAAATGGAGAGATTAGTTTGTAATCATACACCTTAGACAGCTAGGTTAGATAGCACAGATTGTGGTCAGTGCCGCAGATCTTACAGTCTTAATAACTTTTCATTTCTCTACAAGTGTCATTGCTTTCACAATTTATTCATCCCCTTGCCGGAAATATGGGAATTAATTGACATTTTAAATCCATGTTTGTAGACTGAAATTATGCATATGCTTGTATACAGTGCCTTCAAACATTTTTTCTTGTATGGATGGAGAAGTCTCTGAAACTGAACTGAGACAATCATGGCACATTTAAAGTCCCAAAGATGTGTGAATTTGAGTTATGTAAAAAAGCAAATAATTTCTTTGAATGTACGTGTTTCAGCTAAATCAGAAATAAAAGCTTTTCCGTCCATTGGTTTGTCGAATGCAACCTAAAATTATCACGAGAATGACAGCATTATGTTTGATGTCCTTATCATGGGGCATCATCAGGGCACAGTTTAGATCTCTTTTTCTTGGAACGGACCAATAAGGAATCTCTAAGGGGGGAAAAAAAGAAATTTTCTTGCGGCATATGTGACAGTGAAAGTCTGACATTTAATCAAAGATAGAACAAATGACAAAGGGCTCAGGCTTTTGCCCCAGATGACTCGCTACCCAGCCATTACCAACAATTTAAGCCATATGTTTAAGAATTTCCCTTGAATTTCCAAGATGAAATGAAGAAAGGATTTAGCCGGGAGTTAATTTTCTGTGCCTCCGCTGTGATGAGGGTCACATCAAATCGGTCCCAGTGTTCCATATTGAGGAGATGATTTTTATCTCTTGGGCTGGACTTAAAGGTAATTGTATACAAGCTGTGCTCTGCTTCAAACCCGTAATGAATTCCTTAATCCGAATTCCTCATTGTTATGAACCGTGCAATTACTTGCCCAGGGATAAATAATCCATCTTTTAAAGCTGGACAGATACTGTATTGGTTCTAGTAAAGGACGCTCAATCAGTGGATTATGTGTAAATTGCTTTCGCTGTAATGTTTCACTCTCACTGGTCGATTGTGTTTTTACAGAAGGTGATGTGTTGTTGCTGTTCAGTAACACCGTCTTGCTTTGTCTAACACAAGAAAAATAACCCTGAAAATCAGTAGTTACATAATATATATATTATATATTGATTGTTGTCATTTGATGGCTCAATGTATATACCATATAATGACAACTGAGCCACCTTCGCACAAAACTCCATCTGTTGATGAAGATCAAGAGGTGTAGTTGAAAGTTTTTTCAGTTCTTGAGTAATCTTTTAATACCATGCTTAAAGTCATTTCAGTTTCTTTTGACACATTTCAAGTTAATTTCTTGATCAAAAATGACTATTGTATGTCTTTGTGTCACTAATCCTTATCTATAGTCAAGAAGTAATGAATCTTAAATGTATGAAACAACCTGCACAAAACAATATATTAAAATACAGATGGAATGAATGACAAGTCTACACATAATGTGAATATGGATATGCCAAAGTATGCACAGAAGTGTCACCGAAAAGAGACTTTTCCAAGTTTTTAGGACAAATGTGGAGACTTGTGCAAGCAGATAGAGAAGTTATTTCTCATTTCATTTCGGAGGTAAAACGTTGCACAGAGACTCTTTGTGGTTGTGGCTCAGATTACAAGGAGCCTCGGCCACCGTCACTCAACAGCCGCTCAAGATTTCATGTCTGGGGCAATCCTTGTCACAGCTTGTATCACCTCACCGACAGATGTCAGCGAAATCAGCGACAGCCGATCATGCTGATCCCCCCCGTAATCATGTGCGATGATCCCGCCGTGACACGGAGCTGTGGGAAATATGTCCGTCAATACCATCGCCGCAGGCAGATGCACCAGCATACCCCTGCCCATGCCTACCACCTGCCCCCCCATCCCTCCTTCCTTCACCCTCCTCCTCCTTGCTCCTATCTTCCTCCAAGAGCTGCTGCCTTTTCTCTTGATCTCTCCATTAAGCCTCTTCCCTCCTGGCTACTGCATGTTTATCTGCTTATACATTTCTGTCTGACCCTTTTGACCCACATGTTTTTCCTGGAGTGTCATTTCTAGTGTAACCACATGAAGGACGTGGAGGCTTTATGTGAACAGAATTGTACATACAGAAACATGAGGGAAAATCTGTGAGGAGAGCAGCATTGTTGGTATGTTTTCGCTTACCTTGGGTTTTTGGTCAGGTCATGCATGTCATAATGCTCACAGAGGGCTGGACAGCTGCTGTCCCTGACCAGCCCTTCCTCCCCATGGCCAGAGCTGCAGCTCTGTGAAAAAGGCCACCACACAAACACAGCCTCCCCAAAACTGAATGTGGCATATGCTCAACTGAGGAAGCGGCATCAAACATTCTTGCAGAGCTCAGCTCTATGTGGCTTCTCTTCATGAAGGGCCCTGCAAGGCAAAAGGTTTCCAAACAATTTCACGTTTTCATGTTGAAACCTTGCACAGATAAAAAAAAACAAAAACAAAAAAAACAGGACCTTTGCATATTCACACATGCCGCGGGCTAGCTGCTGCTGCTAGCCTCTGTGTTTCCAGCAAAACCTTGACAAAGGTCACAAATAATTTGCCGGATCCTATTATTAAGAGAGCTTTAAAAGAAAAAAAGAAAAGAAAAAACAGCAATGATGATCACTTTGCCCAGCAGCTAGCTTCATCATCTGTAGCCATTCCAACATATGCTTGCGAGATAATAAAAAATGTGGCATTAAACATGGCGGCAGATTGAATTTTGTTCCAGGCTACATATAGCAAGTCAATCCTTCCCTCTGGAAACCTATTTAATATAAGGTAGTTAATGCCACCAGTCATGATGATGTTTCTTGCATAATATAATTTATAGTAGATAGAGGTCTATAAATGGGAGGCATTGTAAAATATTTCCATTATGTGGGGAATGTCAGTGGGTAATAAAGGCTTTATTCTACTTTTTATGGCTCTCAATCTGTTGTTGTTCCCAGCAATTTTTAAATCTGTTAAAATTCAGTGAATATCTTAATGTGCAGTTTTAAAAGCAGGAAATATCAGTGAGTCTTTTACAAAGTGACTCTCGGGGCGCGACTTTTTGACTGGGCATAAAAAAGACTGCAAGTCCAGTAAAGTGAAAGTGCATCAGCTAGACTTCTCCTTTTTATTACCTCTGCTTCTCTTTTTTATGCAGAAATTATACATCTTTCTTTAACAGTGCTGTAAAGGTTACACAGTCATTTAAGCAGCAGTTCAGACAGATTGATGTTTATGTCATTACAGCGGCGAATGAAATGTGCCTCTCTCCTCTCTTACTCCAACATAAAGCTGAAATTAGCTTCATCCATTGATGACATTGGAGATACATTGGAGTCAAAGTTGGGGAGAGAAAGACAGTGGTTATTACCTGACAGTCTGGGTATGGGGGGTGGGGGTCTTCTTGATGAAGAAGTACCTACTTCAGTTACTTTGACTGGTGGTGTTCGAGTAATCTGTCGATCACAGAAGCAGTAGCAATTTAGAATGACTTTTCTGGTGTATTAAACAGATACTCA
>NW_023339718.1:20313493-20322113 GCF_004916995.1 Morone saxatilis
ACTCTTGTTACGGGGAGCTAACTCTAACTTGTTATCAGGGGCGTTTCCAGACTTCTTTGACTGGGGTGATGCTAGTGTGGCCAAAAACAAATTACCATGGCATTTTCTAACAGTAATCCATTCACATGCTCAAGGATCTTTAAACACCCCTGTGTTAAAGGTGTCGAGATAAGGACTTCAGAGTAACACTTTGATATGCACTCAGTAATGGCAGTTATGTTTCATGTAAAATTGACATATTATATATCATTACCGGTATGTGGAGAACAAGCCAACACATTAGTCTGGGCTGAGATGCTGTGAAATGTAGATTTGTTTGTTATGGCTTGTGGGGTTGCACCTGTCCCGGTTGACAATGCCAATGAAATCCATTCATGTGCTAACATAATTATTATTTTCTGCTGGCAATGATGCCTTTCAAACAATATTTGTGCTTTTATGCATTGGAATCAATCAATCAATAGAATTAGATAAGACCTACCCATGCATCAACTTTGCGATGGCTGATCCAAATAAATGAGAGACTTCCACAGTTTACAGTTCTTCTACAAATAAAACCACCATCTTTGCTGTTGTCTTTCTTTGCTACAGAGGACAAAACTGTGTGGGAAAAATTTTGAACTACCAAGACCTACCTCATTATTGTTGAATAACAATATTATTGTTGATTTGTGGCTGCCTACCTGACAAGTGCAGTTACTAAAATTTTCCAAACCTATTTTTCTAAATAAGAAAAAACATTTTACAAAATTGTCAGCATTCTTACTATGTGTATGTTAAGTGCTATTATAGAGCACTGGAGCTAACAATTGACCAAGTAGACATGGTTTGCATTGGACTGATGTATGCAGCAGTCAATTTCTGCTTCTTTCATGCCACTATAACTTGCAGGGACTAATTAGTGGTGAAATGACACAGATATGGCCACTATTTAAGTCTTTCTTCTGCATGATTTAAAACATTATTGCTGCTCTTTGTCTCCACCCCGAAAAGGAATTATTTGCAGATTACAGCTCTCATTTTAGTTATCAGAGGGTACAAGAAAAGTTCCGATAACATTTAGGATTTCTTGTTATACTAATTTAGTCCTGCTATGTCATTTTAAAAAGAGGATTCTCTGTAGTGTAGATGCATGACTAATTTTACTGTGGCTGGGGCTGCATGGACTAAGCACACACCACTAAACCCATAAAACAGCACCAACAGTGATATCATAACACTATTGTATTCACTCAGCCAGAACATCCCCTACTGCTCTCATCACCATGTGCCACCATACTGTAGATAGCTCTCTCCCTCTAAGATTCACCTTATCTGATTATGTACCAAGTGATCGTAGAACAGAGGCTGCGCCTGAGATTTTCATATTATTCTCCCTTGATTAATACAGACATAAACTTGTCTAGTTGAATCCCCTACTTTAGCATAATCAGCTTTCTGCAGCTAGCTGGAGGCTCTTCAGGAACCCCTCTCTCCCCCACTCACTCCTCCCCCACCCTCCACCCCCATCACACCCGATGACATGTGTTTGTTTATTTATATTTCAAAATATCATCTGCCCACAAACGTCTGTCCAGCCCTCCCCAAGAAGGAATAATCCACAAGATGAAAATGTGTCCCAATATGTCTCAGTATGAGCTTAGCCTGTGACGCACTGCAGCTCGACCCTGAAAACTCATTTGCAACGACCCGCCTGCCCGCGCCCCCCCGTCACAAAAAAATACTCTCTAATAAAGACATGATATTCATTAAGCATCGACTCCGTTTTTGGGATTTAAGGATCAGGCATCTGTAAACCACCTCTTTTAAAGTGCATCAATATGCTCTGTGTAGTCTTTGGTGTTGTAATCTTGGGGAACAACATGAAATCAGATCAAAGTGTTGTTGGAAGGTGACAAGCTGAAGATCTGCTCTTGTATTTTATGACGACAGCTTGAGAGGCGGGACAGATTGTCATTTTTGGTTTTGGGCAGTCAATGCATTCTGGTGGTTGTATTTTGGATCCTACAGCGATCTCTGATGTCGATTTCCTTCTGTGCATTTTGAATGTATCATTTTTATTGGAATTTGGAATCAGGTCATGTTTTGAACACATTTTGTTGAATATCTTAATTGTAAGCGCAAAAAAAAAGTGATAAAAAACTTTGAAGAAGTTGGAAAACATTTAAACAAATCAGTTTATGATTTGAAGCCAAATTAAAGATTACCTACAAAACTATTATTCCAATTTTTAATTTCAATATAAACATTTCTGTCTAACCAGCTCCAAAAGGTTGGACTTTGCATGTAATGGGCCCATCTGCACCTAGATGTCCTATCCTATACATATCATGTGAACTCTGTGCAGATTGGACACAATGTGTACTGCAGAATAAGTTGTAATTACTGATATTATCATGCCAGAATGCAGCCATAAAGCACACTGGAGGCTAAACCTTGCCAGGGAAAACTTCTAGATCTACACAGAAGCATAGCAGCACTGAGAAAATCTTCTTTTTTTATATAACAAAATTTTTTTGCACTGAGGGCGACTATGGCTGAGCGGTCATGCAACCTGGAGAGCTTCAGTGAGAGGAGGCGAGGGAACACAGGCAGGGAGGCAGGGACATCAGCGCGATCTGCAACACTAGTTACGGCAGATGGACATATCACAAGGCCCGGCGCGAAGTTGCTATAACACATAATGTTGTTTGTGCCATGTTTCCAGTTCTCTGTGCTGGGCAACCAGCACAAAGGCCTGGATCCTGAACTGAAACAGCTTGACTCGGTGTAATGAAATTGCCTGGATCCCAAGTGCATCCTCCTTTCTGCATCGCTGTATCGGAACAATCGCGTTGCCAGGCACAATGGGAAAAGCCCGAGAGGATGTTGAAGATGCTTCTCGGCACTTGCGTTTTTTGGCGAAGATTTGAAATGAGATGGGACTTTATCAGTTTGTTGTGGTGGAAGTAGTGGTAATACTTGAGCGCATAACAACACTCGTGGATACAATTTGGTGAATATTGGTCTCTTCTGCTGCCTACCTCCACTTCCCCCCATTCTCTGCTTGTATCCCTCCCCCCTCCCACCTGCCCAGCATGGAGCCATGTTAAAATGATCCTCCCTTTTGTCTGCTTACGGTCAAAATCCAACAAAGCGGGTTTCACTTACCACGAGATGAAAAGATTATGAGCTCAAACATCACTTTAGTTATGGGTCAATAGCTTAGGGTTTTAATCTATTGGCCCCCAAACTGCACCATCATCATCATCATCATCATCATCATCATCAAGGGGATCAGAACTTTGGCACAGATGTCTGTGGTTAATCTTTAGGGTGCAGGGAAATATGTAAAAAGCATGGACTGTACAAGATATGTGAGAAACTTTCACTGAGTACCATATTAAACTGTCACTGAGTCATGTGTAAGGCAACACAAAATGTTAGTGTGAAATTAACGTGGACTTTGAGATATTGTCCACTAATCTAACGCTTGTCGTGCTATCGTTTGTTTTCACTCAAGTCCCGGCTCCCATCTGTAGCCTGTGTGCACTGAACAGTTTGTTATAATAAGAATAAGAAAAAGGATGGCTACAATAATTATTCAAAAACATAAAATCAACAATGGGAGATATATAAACGGGGCACAGTCATAAAAAGGGACTAAAACAAAACAAATCTGTCAAACAAAACGTCATTACATAAAATGCAAGTCTTTAAAACCAAGTTTTAATCTGTGATTTAAAAGATGAAACAGATGTAGCAACCGCAGCCTCAGATAGACAAGGAGCGTGTGATTATAATTGTTATCCAGTTCATCAGGAGTTAAAGATCTTCAACTTCAACTGGGAGCCATCAGAAAAGTATTCGTTGAAAGCTTTAAAACTTTAAAATTTAAAATTTAAATGAATATGTGATGCATTTAATTTGACTGGGGAAACTAAATGGATCTAATGATAAGGACTGATTCATCATGACTGCATATTTTATTCAGACATGATGAGGTCTGTGTCAGACTGCACTGTAATGGAATATGCTGGAAACCTTTTCAAAGGAAGTGCATCAAAATGAAACATGTTGCACAACTCTTCTTCAACATAAAATGCCCAAATGTTTTTGGCTACTTTGCATACATGGTTTCTAGTTCATCAACTTGCCTGTAACTTCCAAAACAACCTAAATACATGGTATCAAAAACACCAGAATAATCTTTTAAAACCTTTTTACAGAAAACATTTCCTCTTGATAGATGAAAAATGTCCATTAATACAAGATTTATAATACCGCAAGCAACTTTTCAAAAGATTTTTGCCAGCTCACACTGGTCTGTGTTTCGCTGTGTGTGCACTCTGTACGTTAGAAACTGCCGTCAGGTGTAGCGCTGATCACTCAGAGAGGCTGAAGACCTGTATGGCCTGGAAGGGTTGGAAGGGCAGAACGGAGGGAGATGTGGATTACAGGGATGTGTGCCATTTCAGCACCATGGACAGTGCCATTTAAGCAGCAACCGCTGATTTGCTATTTCAGTCAGTCAGAAAGGGATAACAAAGTGAAGATGACTAAACTAGCAGGACAGGAAGCCGAGGATGGAAGAGAATTCAGTGATGTTGGAGGCCCATACAGCCACACAGCCATATAGCCTACACAATGAAGCCACATAATCAGCCGAAAACAAACTACAAGTGAGCAAGCTATGTGTGGCCTGCAGTTACTACAATAACCAAGCAGACATGGTGGCCTACAGCACAAGCAAGCCGCAAGAAACACTGCTACTCTCGAAAAAGGCCAGATAGCCAGCATCTAGCAAGCCTGTCATCACTAATAATGAGTGAAACAAGTTATCCATATTTTCAAATATTCCATGTTGTCACTACAGTTCAGATAACATAAATCCACTGTAGCCGGACTCAAACGTATTCCACCATTGATGTCAACACGATGGCTTTCACCTGCACAGAGCAAGCTGCGTGCTCCTTGGAGATATGATGGGTTGAGTTGTTGAGAATGAGAAGTCTGTGCGTGAACAGTCTACTTTTTTAAACACTTTTATTGTTAAAAAAAAACAACAAGGCAAAGAAATACTGCAGACAGGCAAGCTTTTAAAATTCCTGGAAGCCAAATTAATACATATCACTATCTGATTTTTGACTATATTGCTTACTAGGTTTCAAATATTCTATTTTCATTTTAAAACCATTCATTTCTAATTTTTGCTTTTGAAAAAGTGCTATTCAGATAATTATTATAACTTTAGATTAGAGGTTGTTGTGGGCTTGTTCTCTGTCATGGAAATCAAACGTGCTTTCCTGGACACCATATGACTTGCCACAGTGAACATTTTCCAGAAATCTGTGTGTTCTCACCACATAGAAATCAGCTTCCATCACTGCTGTCTCTGTACCTTCCAAACAAAAGAGAATTGTCATGATTGGATGCATGGTGAACCAGATAATCCAATCTAATACCACATTGGATAGATATTACACAGAACAGATTTAAGAATTTTTAAATTACAAGCTTCAATAAGGCCAAAAGTCAATGAAGATCATGTTTTAATATTGAATTTAAATGGGGGGGACCAAGGAGAAGAGTAGTGTAGAAACCACAATCTGTGCTAGTGAGACAAAGAGACCCAGAGGGAGCTTATGAGTGGGAATGACAGAGGCCCTATTTGCCCTATTACAACTCAAAATGATTTTTTTAAATGATGTAGAAAAGTAGAAAAGTTAGAAAATGGGCCTTTAAGTTTTGATGAATATGCGCCAAATGCATAAATTGTGTTTCAAAGAGGCGCTATTAAAGGAATTCATTACTTTATTGATTAAACATGGATCAGCAACAACTTGTCTTTTCAGCCACGATGAATCAGACTGTTTTGGGCTTATGTCAGTTCCTAGAGAATCCCATTATTAAGAGCCACTGATTTTTTGTCATTGTTATGATTTTATGATATCGTTACAGTCTTGATACAGTTGGTCATAGAGGAGGAAGTATGAGAATACCACAAAGCAGCAGCAGTGAAGTCAAGAGATTTTTCTGAATCAAACAGGGATGTGGTTGATTAGAAAATGTAGAATGGTTGGAGAGAGAATTGAATGAATGAAAAGAGTGAATGGATGTGTGCGTCTTCATCACTAAACTTTCTCAAAGCTCCATTTAGCATTTATAGCACTACTTACATTCCCTTATCCTCTCACCTTTCACCTACAGGGCATGAAACACTTTAACGGTATTTTTTGTTACACTGTAGTGCTGTGCCCGAAACAGCTGCTTTGGTAAGTGTCAAGCTAATGTCAAAAAATAACTTGTCCCTTAATATCTTGAGCAAGAAAGAGATCTACAGTCAGAAAATTAAAAACGCCCAGATGTGATTGATGTGGGACAGGAGTGAAGGTCCGGACCTCAAAGTATCTTTGACTCTATCGTCTGCGTGGAGAGAGTGATGCTTTGCGTGCCGATTAAACTTTGAAGTATAAGGCCACATTACCTTTTCTTCCAGTGATTTATCATCCAGTTCCCTTGACTGTGTCCGGGGGCTTCAGACACGTGGGCGTGATTTATTGCTTCTGATTCATTTAAGTTCTTGAAAAAACATTGTGGATAGTTTCATTAATATCCAAAAGGTTGAACAAAAATGATACCTGTGCTGAAGTGAAGTTCGGCAGTACTTTGTGTGTAAATATCTCAGACAGACCAAGGGTAAATGCATTCACCAGATTGATTGGAAAATGGCTGCATTATGTCAATATAGAGGAAATCCTTTGGTTGCAATAATAGTGTTTTCATTTTGGGAAATCACCACTGTTTACCCATTAAATATAGGTGAATATGGGCTCACCATTGCACAAAAAAGTTGATAAAAATGACAAAACCTGAACAGCCGGTTTTGTCATTTTTATCTACTTTTTTGTGCAATCCGTCCTCAAGAAATCTCTGTCAATACTGTTTTTGTGTTTTAGGCTGCGTTCACACTGCAGGCACAAGTGGCCCAAATCAGATTTTTTTTTTAGCTCATATGTGACTCACATCTGGTTTTTGTATGATAGTGTGAACAGCACAAATTACATGAAATCTGATCTTTTCAATTCTGATTTGGGACACTTGGGTCCAAATCAGATACACATCAGATTTTTTGCAATGTGACCTCAGTGTGAACAGTTGTATGAGAATTCATGTGACTTTTATGACTTTAGATCAGCATTTGTCATGCCAGGTCACTTTAGGGTTCGCACTGGAATCTGATATGGGCCACATTTAGAAGATAATGTGAACAGCCAAACCCAAAAAACTAATAAATCAGACAAAGTCATCCTGACAAGTCGATAACGCAATAACAAATGACCAGTTTGTTTGGAATACCTGTTAGGATTATCTTTATGTAGCACAATTACGTGGAACAAATTTTACATTACATTTACATTTTTTAAAAGATATTCTTTGGACATTTTATGCCTTCGTTTGATAGGACATGTGAAGACAGACAGGAAAGGGGTGCGCCCCACAAATTTACAAACCGTTAACTGTCATGCAGACCCGCACATGAAACATGCTGATTGGTTGAACTTAGGAGGCAGATTTGAAGTGGTACATACAGGTATAAAAGAAAAAAGTACACAAACTAACAATACCCACAAAAAGCTGAAGATAATCTTTGAGGTCCAACATTAAATTGAGAATGCGGGACTGATCTTTCAGATATTGTTTAAAAACCTTTTGGTTTTATTATGAAAATGGTTCCTTGTTTAGGCCGATGCTAAACTTTTCCTACTATTGTGTGTTGCTTGTTGGTTTCTTTATCTGTGATTAATAATGTGATTCCCCTGACACCATTGTGGGTTGCACAGTTCCTCTAGAAGTGTCAGCTGAATAACGTCTTAAAGCTCCAACATAATGATAGCCTCAAACCCAGATGAAGCTAGCTTTCCACTTGACAAAAGCTGTTTATATTCTGCTCGTTAAATCCATCTCAACAGTCTGACTTTGGTTTAAGTGATACATCGCATTAGCGTGGTGGGGATTTTAATTAACGCTAAAAACAAAAGGAATTTGCTGCTGCTCATTTTGACAGCGCAGATATGAAAAGTGAAGTCTGTGTCCGTATGAAGAAGCTCATCCCGGTCTGCAATTCAGCTAAGGGGTACTTCTTGGACGACGGTTGGCTGGTGCGGCGCTCACTGTGGAAAACAGCAGCCATTAGTTCCATCATTAACATTCCTTTGTGCTGCACTGCTAGCACAGAAGGCTTCTTTAATTAAATCAGCAAGGAGTGCAACAACAGTCGCCATAAGGCGTTTATTTGTCTATACACTGTGCCTGCGGTCGCGTTCGTCCAGGCACGCAGTCATGGGGTTATGGGGCATATTTTCACATTAAGCTCAAGGAAGGAACAGCTCCTCCTCATCACAACGAATCTGAGCACAGCTGCTTGTTTACTGTGTGATTCTTTGTGAGGGGACAACAGCATTTTTTACACAGCCTGCATCTCTGGAGCTGTGCTGCTGGCTTGTGTGTGTGTGAACTGTGTATGTGTGTGTAGTATTTGACTTTGCTGGTATCAGAACCCAAACTGTTTTATGTGTAATATTAGATTTTACAGTCCAAACGTAAGTTAATAATAATAATTTTATTTATATAGCACCTT
>NW_023339718.1:20322138-20329622 GCF_004916995.1 Morone saxatilis
ACAAAAAACAAACGTCTAACACAAATAAAACAATGTACACAGCGTAAAATAATGAAGAAATAAAACTGGTTAGAACAGACTTAAAAAAGGAAAAGAAATAAAAGTGAAGGAATTAATGTAATGTATGTATGTATTATGTATGTATGTATGTATGTATGTATGTATGTCTAAGGAAATTATTTAGTAAGTAATGTTTGGTAAGAATCCTGCCCACGTTGAGGGGGTTCTATCTGTAGTGGAAAACAAAATTAAGACAAGTTCCTGGTACCAAAATATACCTGAGCCGTAACATGCAGTGGAAACGCATATCTATATATATATATATATATATATCTATATTGCTAAACATTTTTCTTCACACATCAATTACTTTGTGTTTATATGTGGAAACGAGAAGCGTATGCCTGTTTGTGTCTTAGCACCCACTCGTCGTTGCGTTTATGTTTGCCTGTGCATGCTTGCGGACGCGCATGCCTGCACACATGCCATTGCATCTGTGTTAATAATATGTGCATGTGCTCTCTGACAGAGTGGCAAAAGCACGGAAGGATTTCCCCAGCGTCCCAGGTGCCGGAGTGTGTGTTCAGTGAAGGGTGAGGACCATCTGCCGGGGCTGGGTGAAATCAGTGCAACATGCAGGTGCTGAGGTATTTACCCCAGCACGCAAAGTAAAAAAACAAAGCAGGGGGTGGGGGGGATCACGACCCACAGAGAGTGGGGTGTTTGGCCTAGAAAATTCAGACCTCATGGTCAAGTGCAGCATGCATAATTTAAAGGTCTGTCACACTTTCCTTCACTTTGACCATGAAACACTAGCTAATGTTATGTATTTAAAGATGGTAATCTTTAAAATCCATATCTAATTCATACTTTTTATAATTTAGAACATACACATTTATAAATAAATAGCAATTTTTCCTGCTGTCTTACACTGATGCTAAAAACACAAAAAATAGTCAATCACTAGTTCTTGAATTATATTTGGTGAAATACAATTTTGTCCAAGTACATAATTCCTGGTGAGAAATCTCTGGCTTACAGAAAGTGACGTGTTTACAGCGGGGGTGTAAAGATGGCTATATTGATACATGCCTCAGAATATACATACCTCAGATCTGAACCAAGTTTGTGAACATTTTATTAAAGCTAACAGTGTGTTTTGTCTGCCAGTGTCCTATCCCCTTTACCTAGGGAAAAACAGGATATGTCAGAGCGAAGAAGGAAGATGGTGAACGATGATGATGTAAATTTAAAACATTACTTTGTCCATGAACATGATTGTTTTTTATATGAGACACCCTCTAGTGGCAAAAATTACATACTGTGCCTTTAACTATGTATGGGTGTGTTCAGGGGGTGATGCAAATTCTGCTTAGTTCCCCAAAGAGGCTTGGCCTGGCTATGTACTTGTTTTTAGATGCTACAATAGGGTCCACTTTATCCACTTTACTTGACATTTATCTGAAGCTATTAAACATATCAGAGAATCTTAAATAATTTATAAGGCCAAAAGAATGTGGATGCCTCACTGTTATACCCATATATGATACAGTAAGAAAAATGACTTTCCAAAACCATGGAAAGTTTTCTACAAGACCTGGCTGCAGGGATTCAGACACACAAGGTCTGGATCACACTCAGCATTCCAGTTTATTCCAAAAGGTGTTAGATGGCATGAAGGTCAGGGCTCTGTGCAGGCCAGTCAGGTTCTTCCACAACAAACTGGGGGAACCTTTTTCTTTTTTGGAGCTTTATGGCTTTGTGCACAGGTCATGTTGAAACAGGAAAGGGCTTTCCCTAAACTGTGGCTACAGTGTTGGTAGCACACTATAGCATTAAGACTTTCCTTCATTGAAGGGAAGGGCTATCGCCTAACCCTGAAAAAAGCATATCTACGCTTGTTGTATTGTATAAGTAAACTCTGTTGACAAATTAAATTGTTAGACATTTCGCTTTTTTGGTGTTTTCTCACATACTTTTTATGCAGTAATATAAATCCAGCCACCAGATAGAGATCATTCATCAAATTGGAGGCCTCAGTATACAAGTGTAGTCCAGCACAGAGCAACAGCCCACCAACGGTATGCCATCAATATATATAACACATGCTCATAGCATAAACCAATTAATTCTGCTTCCATTATTTATGATCTGCCTCAGTCATTGAAGACACTGGGATGTTGAAATACACACAGCTTAGAGCCCTCCAGTCTGCCATACATAATTCTTTCTGATGAATTGTTGTACAGATGTTTGCATGTTCTGTCTGCAGACTGCAGTACACGCGCTCAACAAAACCAACCCTTTCACTGTAATCCTGGATGGGGGGAGGGCGGGTGGATAAAATTAAACAGATATGCTTATCTAAACTATTTATTAAAGAACCATATCCGAGATATAATCCTAATATGTTATCAAGAGCCGGGGGGATTTCGGACGTACGTGCAGCGCAGAAATCCAGGTGTACAGGGTCGTAAATCGGGGGATTAGCGGAAAGGTTATTGTAATTTTTTAAATAACACAAAAGCAGATTTCATTATTAAAAGGCTGAACAGACCATCTGGGAGGAGGAAAGTACTTTGGTTTCATCCACTGCACTGTGCTGTACTGTACCTCCATACACCAATTATTATTATTGTTTTTCATCAACCCAGACCACCCGGTCAGTTTAAATGAAAAGCATTTACAAAAGCATATCTGATCATGTACTTGACTTGTAGTATGAGGACATCGCAGTCTCTATGAATAGATTAACAGACTGTACTAGTCTGAGTTATATCAGAATCACATTATTCACCATGTACAATGGTTCTACAGTAGGAGTAGGAGGCTTAACTTGTACAAAGGGCACACCGGTACAAACACCAGGATACGGACTGTGCTGTACCATTTGGATTGGTTTAACCTGGATTTTATATGTCCCATCATTGCGAGCGGCGGTGCAATTCTCTGTATGTTAACCAGTGCATCTGTTGATCTGAAATGTCACTGATAGGCAATAAAAACAAGTGCAGGTTTCCCATTTATGCTTAAACAATGCAACAAATGAGAATATTGGACAATTCAGTAACATGTTCAATGCCACCTTAAAAATA
Organism: Morone saxatilis; assembly: GCF_004916995.1. Classification (NCBI taxonomy): domain Eukaryota; kingdom Metazoa; phylum Chordata; class Actinopteri; family Moronidae; genus Morone; species Morone saxatilis. The sequence goes on from NW_023339718.1 coordinate 20,325,234, forward strand.
ATCTTTATGTCTATATTATCTGCGTATGGCAACAACAGCATTGTTGGTTCAGGTTATGGCAAATAAATATGGTTAACTATGCTTATTATTTTTAGCAACTAGAATCTTAGTTGTAACTTGGGAGCGATTGTAGTTAAGATTTAAAAGAATGCTAATATCAGTCGCTGCTGTCTGTGAATAAAGGTGAACTCTGGTCTCCCACATGGACATCAAACATGCTACGCACCCAACCTCCCTGACTTTCACACCCTAACTTTCTGTCTTGCTAGAGAAAGAGCACATTGCTTCCTGCACTGACACTTGGCGTCGGCACTTGATGTAAATCGTGAGGTGTCAGAATGGCCCATATATTCATTCCTAGGGATTCTGGGCAAAAAACTAACACACATTTGCATGCTAAAAATGAGTACATGAAGAAATGGAAACAGACAGGGCTATATTGTGTATCCATGTATGGTAGTGTGTATTTAAATCTCTGTATTGAAACATCATGCTTTGACTATGTAGCAACACAGATTATCAACAAATATGGAGGCAAATAAAAAGCAAAGAGGATATTATAGATCAGCACTTAATCAGAGTAGGAAACATTTAGCCTTCATGAAAAAAATCCAAACACACTACAATGTAGGAAAAAAAAAGTCAAAATAAGGAAGTGCTGACTGATACAAACTCACTGTGTGCTGTGCTGCTGTGCTCATATTCGTCAACGACTCCCTTAGCAGACTCATGACACCAGCCACCTCGTTTTTGAACTGCGCTTGCAGCTTTCTGTGACAGGTACGCCAGTCGGCATCAACATATCCAGCAACAACAGCCGCGACTCACGACCCGGAGGTTCATGCGTTCTGACGGATATTTTCTGTTTGTTGCCTGAGGGATTACAGGCCCGATGAAACAAAGGCACAAACATAATGTTTTGTGTTGGAGCTGCTTCTATCTTCTGTCTGGTGCAGAGACTATGCAGTAGAAAAAGTAGATTTTTTCCCCTGTCTGTTTTTGCTGTGTTGTGTTTTTGCGTAGATCTTGATCGAAAAGATATTCCTCCAACAAACTGGACATTTTGTACTTATGGAAATGTGTAAACTGGATTTGTAAAACATTTCCAGCTCTAGCAATTGGTGCTTGCCCATCTTCTTCCCATCTAGAATTTTACTTCAGTCATACAGTATTGGTTCCACGGGTTAAACACAATTTTTTAAAAAAGAAAACATTTTAAGCTGAGAGTAGAAATGCACCAAGCTGGACATCTGCAATCACAGTATGTGATACAGGTTGTAATGAATTATAAGGGAAGTTGTAGATCCTATCTGACACCAAACCAACACCATACCAAGGTAACACTTTAGGTAAACATGCTTTTTATAAATGTACTTAAAGGACCAGGGTGTAGGATGTAGTGGCATCTAGTGTTTTATAGGCAGATTACAGCCCTCTCGCCCTCACCCTCCCATTCCCAGCGAGTAGGAGAAACTATGGTGGTTGTGAAAAAGTTCAGCATGGTGGACTCAAAACTGCTCATTCAAAGGTAATGAAAACACTTATTATTTCCAGGTGATTATAGACTAATGAAAACATACCTTTGAACATGATATTCCATTTCTGCCAATAGATGCTCCGACTTCACAGTAAAATCCACACTGTCACACGTCACATATTTTCTCCATTTCAAACTGCTATCCGTGTTTTAACCGGGACAGATTATTCCATGTGACACCCTCCGTGTGACAAAATAACTCAACTCAAGCTCCACATACAGCTTTCAACCGTACCACATACGTATTTCCTTTATATTTGGTCAAGGACATCTAGTCAGGGCTCTTTGCATGCAGAGGAGATCAGGCCTGTGACCTTCTGCTGACAGGACATTCTCTTTAACCATCAGGCCTAACCTGCCACCTCACAACATGGTCAAATCCCCAGACTGCTCATTTCACCACAGCAGCGCAGACTGTTGGTATTTACAGCTGATGAGCACGCTCAGTAGGGGCCCGTACGTTGATGTATGCGGAGAGTCACAGTCATGCTTTAGCAGGGGTAAATTCACAGGCATTGCACAGTCGGGGCTCTCACAGCCGCAGTATTGTTTAGAGAGAGAAAGAGGCTGGGGCAGAAGGTCAGCGGCTCCATACACAACACAATTAGAGGAAGACACTGTGGCGTGACTGACTGCATATCAGATATCACATTTCCAGTAAAGGGCTCAGTAAAAGTATTGGCAGGAGACGCAACACTGAAAAAGAAGAAGTACGTTTTTGTACTGAAAAGTAACATTTTCAGAGCTGTTCCATAACTGAAAATGTTTCCCAGATTTACAGAATTTATCCACCGCAAAGGTATAAGTAGTTTCTGATAGTGATACACTGTCTGAAATATCATAATAGTATCAAACGACTGTAAAAATACTGACTATCCCTGATAGTTAAGTTCAACAAATGTAAATCGTTGAAATGTATTCATGTGGTGTAATACATTGCAGAATGTATTAGTTTTCCCTTTGCTGTCTCACTTATACGTGACAAGCTAACAGGTCACTTCAGATTGTCTTGGTAAGTGTACACTTACCTAATACTCCTAAGGTGTCTTAGGAAGGTACACTTTACAAGCCATCTGCAAACTTTATTTAACTTTTTTTCCACATTTACTGAATTTGAGCATGGAAGTTCATTCTTGGTTGTGAGATGCAATTAATGTTATAAGCTAGTAAATGGACATTAGATTGAATGAAAACCAATCATTACAGATCTGATATGAATTTTTCCCTATGACTGAATGGTATTTTGAGTTTTGAACAAAAAATTTCTCATTGTCGGAAATCCAATCAGTTACAATAAAGTTAAAGATCAAAATTCTATAGAAACTTTACAGACCACTCTTGTAGTATAATCAACTTATGCACTATCCATTTATGTGCTCAGTACATATGCTGTCATTTAAATCTTTATAGTTGCATTACATTATGCTATAAACCATTAAACAGGAAATAGAGTTAAACAGGAACACCATAAAATATGACAAAGTACACAACATCTGTGCCATACTATTGTGGTCCTCAGAGATACTTAGCAATATATTGGCAAAACATAACCTCTGGATTATTGAGTACTGATTTAAATCAAATTAGAAAATTAAAACACAAATGTTATTTGAGAAAATGTAATTTATGCTTTCCAGCTTTAGGGTTTAATCCCTGCTAGTATGGCTTTTGGCTTTTGGCCTCATTGAAAACTGTTGGCTGTGTTCGTAGGAAGCTGGTGAGGGATCAAGTACTTGCGACTACCACCATAACCAGTCAGAACATTGATATTCATGATGCATTCATGTTGAAATTTAATTCAACTGGACAGTGCCAATGGTTTTCAAAGTAAATGTTCCTACAGTATCTATACAAGATGCCATTGATCCGAGATGAGATGCAGAGATACACGCAGAGATACACCAGCATTCCAACATAAACATAATTCCTGGCTATATTGTCTCTAGTCTTTCAACTCATCATCATGTCCAAAAGCAGCAGGTGGATGAAGGTGAAATGAGGGACATGACTGGCTGAGACTAACATCTTTGATCGTAAATTAAGCACAAAGAATAGTAGAAATAAACTACAAAGACGCCACACCAAGGACATAGTTAGCAGTTTTTGTGTCAGCCACTGACTCGGCTTCTCCATTTTGTTTTAGAAGAATTAAACAGTTTCAGTCAACAACATTCAGAAGGAATTTATACTTCAGAAAATATCTGCGAGAAACACAAATCTTTTATATTGCTTGGAAAACAGAATTAATTATCACCATAACAAATGTCTGCTGTCTTCATCTGTGGGAGTATGTGTTTATAAGTGTGTTCTTGTACTTGTTCGCCTGTGAGAAGCAGTTTGAGTTTCAGACATTTGGTGAGAGGACAGTTAGTGAGGTTATTTTGAGTCCTCCTCACTTCTTAACAGCAGAAATGTATAACTTTTTTTAAATGAATGTGTCGTTGTTGCATCTATCTTTATGGTTGAATGTACTGTAGTAAGTGTGGATTTACTGCAGATGCTTTCTGCTATTGAGAAATGTTGATCAGGTTTGTCAGGTCGCACCTGTCCCGTTGACAGTGCCAATGCTGTCTAACTTAATCTCTCCACTAAATAATATGTTTGAATCAGATGGTCTTTTGAGGATGTGCTCACTTCACAAACACTTAAGATGATCCATCATCTTTTTGATGCAGTTTATATGTGCAGAAATTCTTTTTACCTGAAGACACTACTATAAATTAGTTTAAGAGTTTAGGATAAGCTGTCCCCCTCCACTCTATCTCTATTTATGTTTTTCTTCTTGTTCCTACAGTGTGTCGTTTGGGCTTCACTAGGGAATGATGTACGTGCGGAGTTTGACACTAGAAGGA
>NW_023339718.1:20329632-20336637 GCF_004916995.1 Morone saxatilis
AGGATGTTTTCACATTCACCTGCCCAAAGTGGGAAGTTTCTCTGTGCTCATTGAAAATCACATTTTGCAACTTATACTTGTAAGTGTGTTGTTGAAACTTGAAGCCACCAGCGCACATACACTGAGAATGGACTTTGCAGTGAAGTAGTAGACATCTTGTGTCCAACAGGAAAACTTAGAAATGAACGAAATTTGCATATTCATAGATCATTTATATTTGCGGTATCTTTAACATTACTAATTCAGTTCAAGAGCTAAGATTATAAACATACCTATGAATGTTACACACTGGACTTTAAGGAGTTGAGCTAGTCTCAAAGGAAACGGTGAAGGTTGGACGTTAATATGTAATCAATAGAAAGTCCTCACAAGTCTGACTAATACAAATTTGTGTGTGTGTGTGTGTGTGTGTGTTTGTGTGTGTCCCTCTTTGGGCTCTCCTCCTTGCTCTTCACAGATCACTAGCAGTCCTCCAGCCCCAGCCCCCGTCCTGATGATGTAATTATTTCCCAGTGGCACCTGGGAGCCACGGCCGCCATTCGGAGGCATCGCTCACAGCCAAGTATGCAGATGTTTCTAATTGCTTTCCATTACCAAGAATAACAGCTGTTTATATCTATCAGCAAATAATTCACAAGAGTTCCAGACTGTTAGGATAACATATCCCACCTGGTCACCATCACCAGTTGTCAACAGCCGAACACTGCGCTTGCCAGGCCTCTTGTTTACCGAATCCCCCGATAAGCTTGGGCTTAGAGTCACCTTCAGCCATCTTGCTTTGCACCTCCCAGGATTTCCTGTTTTATCTTACAACTCAGTCTTTTATTATCACCCAAGGAAGGAAGGACAATTCCATTTTGTTCTTTTAGGATACCTTGCGCTGTTATTATGCCAAGTTATATCAAAAAGGCAGGAATTTCACGTGTTATTCTTAAAGCTCCTCCTAATATTGGTCAGATTACCAATGAATCACATGACTATGGTAGTGGCAAACCCACATAATTGTGACCAACTCTGCTGAAGCTTTTAGTCCTTGTTATGTCATTGTTTTGCTTTTGACACATTTATCATAGTACTCAGCCTTTCAAAAACAAACTCATATAAACATACTGTATGCTACCTGCCCAGCCCCAAACACAGGCAGATAAATGTAGTGACTAGCTGGTAAGTGAAGGGGAACATCTAGCAGCTAAAGATAAAGATATATGTCTCAGGAGTTGGTGGATACCAAACCAGAGCTTAAAAAAAGAGTGAAAACGTATTGGACTTGCATTCATTAAGTGGGCAACTCCAAATGAATGCTAATGTTGCTCTGTGTCTGCTGATCGCTATTTGCTAAGATGTTAGCCATTTGACAGTTTCATAATGTGATAATATGTCAGAGTCTCTCAGCTTGACGTGGAGTTCTTCTGCCAAAATATGTAAATGAATGTAGCTTTGAATCTAAAACTGTTATCAAGGTGGACTTACCAGGACCACTTTTGCATATGAACTCCTGTTTATATTCAGTGTACAGTATCATGTGCTGACAAACCTTGGAGCTCACAACACCACTCTTTTAAGTACTGTGAGTGCTGTAGTTTATGTACGCTACTGCAAACAAGCAGACGTTAAAAGACCCAATCTGATGTGCATCTACAGGTGTTTTTGAAGGGGAACAGTAGGCAGCTGGTTCCACAACTTTTCCTTTTGCCTCATTTGTTAAACCGAGTTGTTGGGTCGAACTGCTGGAGCGTGCAGGCTCACCGCGTGTCCACAGAGCTGTTTTATTCCTGAAGTGATGACTTAGTCGCATGGTGCTTTGAATATTATTGGCCCTGCAGCTCCTCTTACATTTCTTTTCATGGGGCATCAACCTTAATTTGGTCCAGCAGTGAAATCAGGGAAGCTCATCATTGTCCCTCCCTTTCACTTTACTGAAAGAACTTAAGATCTACGATGTCTCTCTTAATGCTTTGATCGTATTGTCAAACACAGATCTATGAAGCATCCACCTGTGAGTTTAACCTTTTATCTGTCACAGTCATCCTCCAAAACAATTCAAAATATTAAGTCAGATGCTTATTATCTCTTGTCTATATTTAGTGTTCATTTAGGATTTGAAATTAAATGTGAATTGAATGTACTGCAGTGGGTTTTAAGAGCTGATGACAGCGTGTGTCGGAGAGTTCTCATCACATCAACAGTTTGTTTTGCTGTTTTTAAACCGTAACCACAATCTTTCTCTTACTTTCACCTTGGAGCTTTAGTTGTCTATCTTGAAAGTACCTTAACAATATTTTATTTATTTTAGAACCACATTATTCTTATTAGTCTCTAACCCAAACTATGCCATAGTTGCTTTTTGCAGATAATGTAGAAATAGTTGGCGTAGCATGTTAAAAATGTATTCACTTAAGTTAATCCGACATTCATCCAATATTAGCCTTCTGTCTGAACTCATGTCGTCCTTAGGCACATTGACAAGGATGGACATACAAAACTTTGATAAATATTCTTGAAGTTGTGTGCCAAGTAGTTTCAGTTTTATTTATTATATTTTTTTATCATCCTCTACAGTGCTTTTTATTATTATTTGTTATCTGATTGAGGCACAGTATGATACATAACAGCAATGACTTTGAGTCTAACAGCACAGGTTCTAATTTGCAGTTCTCTTTTCAATATGTCTGTTTATGAAGTTCTTCTTGTAGCTGATGCCTTTTTATTTCTCTGTTCAGCCATGATGGCTTTTGCTGCTTATACAAACGCAGTTAGTCAATTAACTGGAAGTAAATGTGTATATAATTTGCGTCACTTCCTGTGTACCAGAGGATTTTTCCTGCCCATCACTGAATGTTAAGAACTGTACGTGAACATAAGTGGGGTAAAAGCTTAGAATAATATGAAAAGAAACCAGTGCAACAAAACATATTAATATCAGAATGTCACAGATGATTACGTTAAAAGTAACATGCTGGCTAGACTGAACACTGTGGCCTTCCCACAAATGAAGTCTGCCTTTCAAGCGCCATTCCTGTTGTCCCCCCGTTTCTGGTGGCGAGGCCCAGCCCAGTATTGTGTGTGTGCTCTGTCTGACACGCTGGCTGTTGGGAATGAGCCATCTGACGGGGAGTGACTGCCAACAAGAGCAGAATGTCATTATGAGTGGAGGCTGCTGCGGGCCTGCCACCATCATAGGGAATTCATCACCACAAGTGATGATGATAATGGACTTTGCTGCAAATGACTTTGGATGAGCAGTGTTTTTGGCAAGAGGTGCAGGGACTGACTGGAATTTTTTTTTTTACGTACCTCAGAAACGGGGAAGAAGGCTTTTCAGTGTCCCAGCTGGGCTGTGGGATGCCCTGTGGTTGAGGAATTGACATTGTGTAAATACATTGTGTTTGTGCTGGATTGGATTTCTGGTTTGTCACTCAGAAACATTTCCATTAACTTTCTGAATTTTGGTAGAATAAATTACATATTTACATTAATGTAGTGTACAGTGATCGCAAACTATTTTTATGACGTTAACCACATGACTGTTTCAAGCATTCATAAACATTTCCTATTTGGACTAATGACATTTCCAACAACATCACAAACACTGTTTTGTTTCGTTTTTTTTTTTACATTTTAATAAATCACATTCCATAATTGGCCGTTTACCTCATGTTCGCTGCACTGAGAACCCAGGGAATCAAAAATAATTGTCCAACTTTGCCAGAGTGCTCAGAGCAAAACTCATCAAGTGATAACTTTAACCGCCTAGTGTCGCCTCCACAGGAGAACATAGCTATGGGGAGGTGAAAAACTCTGACAACTCCATTATGATCTACAGGAAAAGGAAATATAACAAGGCCGAGGCTCATTATGAAAAGTGACAAACAACAGTTAGTTGGGATCGGGGAGGCTTTATCACTATGCTCTGACAGAATCCCTTTCAGTGAATATGAAATGCCTCATTAAAGCGGCACACTGAGATCGTGAGATCAAAATGCAGGTTGCCATCATGAGAGGGGAGATTTCATGTGCAAATTAAATAGAAGGTAAAACAGCTCAGTGATAGACTGTTGACCACATAATTAGCCCCATTTTTTCAAAAATGCAACATTCTGTCATGCATATTCTAATATGCGCCCTGCGCTGCCATTTTAATTGGTTAAAGAGTTTCAACTGACAACAGAGAGGAAAAGGATGGCAAAGCTCTGGCCTCGCCTGAAAGAGCCGTCAGTCTGTCTGTCATGCAAAACATCTTTCGGGGTTTGTTTACCAGGCATGTAGCAGAGTGAGTACTCTCTGGCAGCTAATGTGACAGTTGCACTCTGGCTTTCAGTTCAGTGGACATGTTGTTTTGGAAAGAAAGCAGGAGGATGGTACCCAACTTATCTGATTACCGATGATGTACATCACACATCCCCGACCGACTTCGCAGCAAGACAGCCAAGCGAGAAGGAAAGGATGTTGGATATCTGTAAACAAGGCTTGACTGACGTGGCGGCAGACGATTTGTGAGGTTCAGCTGAAGATCCGTGCCACATGCATGCCATTGAACTGAAGGATATCAGACTAAAGGCAGGCACACAACAAGACACTGTAGGTCAAATGAGCAGTCATACGACACCTGATGAACAGCTTCATATGCTGTTTTATAGTTAAATTATTTACATATAGGAAAAAGTCCTGATTAATGCAGAATGTATCATTGTAGACTTCAACACTTGCCTTGTGTAATAGAGCTAGCTATTTTTTTAATTAAAAATAATATAAACTCATTTAAAAACCATGAGCATCCTGGCTTCAGTCTTCTGGCAAGGATTTTGCCAAGATGTTATAATCTGGCTGCAGGGATTTGCTCTCATTCAGCTGTAAGAGCATCAGTGAGGTCCAACACTGATTTTGGGTGATAAGGTCTGGCTCACAGTTGGTGTTCCACTTCAAGGGTCAGTTGGGGTTGAGGTCAGAGCTCTGTGCAGACCAGTCAAGTCCTTCCACTTCAAACTGGGAAATCAATTTCTTGTGCATGAGAGTGTTGTCCTGTTGAAACAGGAAAGGGACAAACACAAACTGCTCAGACAAAGTTTGGAAGCACACAATTGTCTAAAATATTACGTTATTCTGTTGCGTTAACATTTCCTTTAATTCAAACAAAGTGGCATAGGCCAAACCATGAAAAACTGCCCAACACCAAAAGTACACACCATACCCTTATGCACATACATTTGGCTGTATGCTGTATGTCTGCTGAAAAAAAAAAAGACCTGGTGGTCTAGGATAAATACCACATAACTCCAACATGCCTGGGTCCTTGTCCCCTGCCTATCCCCTTGGCAGCTGCCAAACTTTAATTTGATATTTTCAAGTAAAAGTTGCACTTAGTGGCACATCTGACTGCCGAATAGCATAGGCAGGCAACAAAAAAAGGGGAATCTAGCTGTTACAAATCTTTTTTTCTAGTGCTATGAATGTAATGAATATATTACTGTACAAACTATATTTGGGTAAAAAAGCCTTCTGTGTTACTACACGATTTCTAAAGCCAAACGACAGAAGCCTTGTAAGCCTTTGAGAATGTGAAACCATATGGAATGGTATACAACTCCTGTGGCTTATATTTTTAACATGCAGTCAACATGCCGCCTGATGTTCAGGTAAATAGCTGCTTAAAACACATCAAAAGACCCTGAATTCATCTGAGTTTCAATCATATGGCAGATGTATTTGAGCATATGGTCATGTCTCTACACCTCTTACCTCTCACCTCGTACTGTAATAATTTCATCCATGGTTAACTCATAATTCTTTCGGCATCATGTACTCTTATTTTTGTTATCGCTAAATAATGCCACAGGGACCTGTGCTAACTGTAAGCAGCCGTAATCTCAATTTGCAATGCATATGTTTCAGAAAAGAGCCCCACAGTTAGTACACAAAACCCCCCATGAGCACCGAGGCAGTGACTGCTGTGGCAGAGGTCCATTAATATGCATAGCTTTGCTAAAAGCTCCAAAGTGACCTACATGACAAGGTTCAGTATACACTCCAACTGTGTGCTACACTTGTGGGACTTAGCCGCACGTGTTACCTTAATTAGTGTCTTCTTGCCACGGATGGCTTTTTTCTGAAGAGGCTGTTGAACTTACCCGCACACTTGTATGCTGGGGTCGCCGCAGGTCACCGCGGTCACTCCGAATGCCTGGCCCTCGACAGCTCGGGCACCTCTCCACAGCCAACAAAATGGTTGCCATTAGCTTGTAGAGGACGGGAGCTAACATCCCCATTAGATGCACTTTAAACTCCTGCAGTGTGTCCCAGCCATCAGACGATGACACTCCAGCTCTTCCAGGTAATCCTTGAGACCCTTCACCAACAGGATGTATCAATTAACAGATTTGTTTGCTTTCCTCTCCTCCGACCTCATTTGCATAGCAGCCTGCTAACACGCAGCTCAAGTTCAAGAGCGCTGTTGACACTGTATTTTTGGTTTTTTCTTTATGCTCTACAACAGGCAGCAGAGGGGCCGAAAACGAAAAATTACCATACATATTACAACTCAACTGCTCTGTTGATCTAAAAGTATCCAACAGAAGTGGTTCGGAGCACAGAAAGTTAAAAGATGTTAGCAACCACTCCAGGGCAAAGCATTGTTGACACTCATTCCCGTTCAGTCTTCGTCAAAGGGAAACTTAGCATTTCCAATGCTAAAGGACAGCTGTTGCTGGCAGGCCTCTTTCTCACTGGCGGAGGCACCACTGTTTAGGGCGGTAATCTGTCAGGGCAGTGGCATAGCCAATGTGCTCAACCCCTCAGTGGAAGCAGAGAAATGTGGCTCGGGGCTCTATGCATAGCAATGAGGCCAGACAGATGTAAAAATCCACTGTGGTTTTACAGCCTCAGTGCTCTCTCTGTGTGTTTGCCTGGATCCTCCCCATCAACCTTTTGAACACATGCATTCCCATGATGCAACACTGTTGCAAGGGCAGATTTATGCTGTTTGAGTGGAGGCCTTCACCATGATCCAAA
>NW_023339718.1:20336737-20341697 GCF_004916995.1 Morone saxatilis
CAGACACAGAACAAATATTCCATTGGAGTTGTGTTTGTTTAAATATCTGGATCTTTAGCTGCTAGATGTTCCACTTTCTTCACCAGCTAGTCTTTGACTTTGTTTACCTGCTGTTTAAAACAACGGCTTCCTGCTACTGGAAACGGGGTTGATGAGAGCAGTGACGCTGAACCATACAGTTAATCTGACATGAAACCAAAATAATGAGTTAAAAGAGGCTAAAAAGAAAAAAAAAAAAGAGTCTTACTTTTTGCTTGTTTGCTTGTTTTGTGAACACAGCTGGGTTTTGTTTTGGGGGCTGGTGATGTGTAATTGGAGACTCAACCAAAGGACCGAAACAATGAAACTAATAGGCTAAATTAATTAATCATAATTAAGCTCAACAGTTTAGTTTTAGTTACTAATGCAAAAGGTTTGCAGTTTCCTTCACATTTACTTTAAATTAATACATAGCATTTGGAAACTATTTTACTTACCATACAAAAATGTCAATTGTAGATGTGGTCATTATTAATGCTTCCTAAAACCACAGTTGCCTTTTACAGTCAAGGATGATTAGCATGGGATCTGCACTACCATGCATTTGAGAAAGAAATACCACAGACAAACACACACACACTGACACTCCCACAGATAATTATCAGTCCCACTTGCATACTGTTTTCATGATTAGGTGTCAAAGTTCAGAATTCGTTAATGATTGCCACCACGCATCGTTTCCTGGCTGTACAATTTGTGGTTAGTTGGGAATCAGTACACTCAGGCCCTATAGATTTAGAAATGTCAATCAGAATGAACGAGCAGGGAAACGGGAACCAAATGTAAACACTGAGAGGGTATTTTTGACACCACACATAAGGACACAAGGCAAATTAGCCAGGAAACGATGCTGTAAATATGGACCCTATCTGGCTGCTTAATTTAGCTAAATATGCTAAGGTCTTCTTAATTATTACCACAGCAATTTCCATCACTGCTGCTGCTGGTTTCACTGTGGTATCCTGCAAATCAGTAAATTGCACAACTTTTCTTATTCCACACAAGCCTGCAACTATACTGATTTCTGTAATTAACATGTATGTTTTTCTAATCAGACAGAATTTCTTGGACAACAACAAACAGAAGGTCTTGTAGCTGCATTACAGAAAGTCTTTTTCCTTATCTTCCCTCTGCCTCAGTAGCTTTCATTTGGTCTTTTATCATACGGAAACCTTGTGGGGGCATGCTGTTTATAGTTATTGCTCCTATATTATTTGTACTGATTAATACATGCATTGTTCTTTACTATTTAGACACAAAAACTCTATGTTTAATTTGTGTCTGTTTAATACAACAGCTGACAAGAGACAACACCCATAAAGGTATTTGTTCCTTTTTTAATAAAATACACTCATGGATGTATTTAACTGTCATGAAATCTTTGAATTTCATCCGTCATTATATTTCTGAGCAGGTGATTTTTTTCCAACTACAATATTGGTGTCACCCTGCTTTTAAAATCAATATCATTCTCACAGGTGATTACTGTATCATAGATTTCCTCCCACCTAAAGCCTCTGGTAGGGGAAGAAAAGACAGCTTTCAAAAGAAGCAACCCTGTCTACAAAATACGTGAACATACTACCAATTCTTTCGACCAAATATGTTTAAACATAATTGCTGCTTGGAATCCAAGCAAATAGTTTTCTAATCCAGAAAATGATGGTATTTTTATTCCACACAATGTCACACTGAAAAAAAGAGGTTATTCAGCTATGTTTTCCTTTGTAATAAAGTGCAGTCCTACATAAAAGTTACAGAAACTGGATTCAGATTTTTTGTGACCCTGCGCTGTCGTCCTGGTTGAATAACAGATTACACGGTGTTCAATAAATAAATGGCTCATTCATTAATGCAATTCCATTAGTTGGGTAGCGTGATCCTAAATGTAACAAGTACAAAATCCCAGCAACTTTCACTATAGTTTGGAGAGAAACAAGTATAACTGAAGATGAGACAACACCCGTACAAAACCATTTCAGTTGACACATGTGAACAGAACCCATTAGAAACCCACAGCATAAAATGAAGATGGACTACAGTAAGTGACAATGTGAATCATAGGAGCATATAAAGCAGCCCCTCAGCCAAATGCTAATGATTAATGAGGCACATGGGTAAACCTAACTGCAGATTCCTTCTTCTCCCATGTGCAAGTGTCATCTGCAATAAAGTTTGCTCCTTCAGTTTGAAAACTTAAAAAAAAACATTTAGTATGACATGATTCTCTCTGTGTGAGGTCAAGTTTTAGTTCTTCAAACTAACAAGCAGACGTTGTCAACTAAAATGTGGAAGCGCTTTAGGAAAACTGTATCGCGACTCGTAAAAATTACAACAAGAAATTCTTTAGGGCTTCATGTGTTTAAAAAACCCTAAGGTGCATATTGAGTCCCTCTGGATCTTGGCCGAGTCCCCAGTGAACTTCTAGTTTTTATCGTGTAAATCACACGTGGTATGTTTTCATGCCTCTTATCAACACTTCAGATTAGCAGGCCTGCAGTTCACACATTTTAGTTCTCGGCCTGTTAGGATCCTCAGAAACATGGTCCTTTGGACATGGTCACACTGCCAACAGATGGTGAGAGCATCTTAAGGCTTAGCGGATGGAAACAGACAGCAGATAGCAGATAGATGGGTAAAGAGACCCTTCCCCACCAAAAAGAAACTCTTCAAGACAGTGACACAAAATGTATGTTCCCCTGAGGCATAATTAATGTTTTTAAACTTATGTGACCACTCAGGGATGTCGTGCAGATGAAGCTTTTATCAGTTACTAAAGGAAAACTGTGACATATGAAGGCAAGCTTGGTGACAGTCAAGATGAGATTCAGCTCAAAGGGGGTTAAGATAACACGTGGAGGTATGATGTTGATAAAGACAACACTTGGTGGTGTTCAGAACATGAATTAGAAAACCTACTTTCTTTGTTTGGGAGTTTCTCTTGTTAAAAATCATATTCTAAAATAAAATGCCTTATACTACTGTACTGTTGTAAATGGATTAAGCTGTTTCTGTAAGACGGTTTGAAAAATATAGTTATATTTTATATTATAACACATCACATTTTTAGTAAACATATATTGTTGTAACTTTTTTGCAACCCTGTTTCCTAAAAACAATAATCATAAGCAGCTAATCTACAAAAGGGGCCGTTTCTTGTAAGTTTTCCATCAACATGGGGAAACCTTTTAATGAATGTATCTGTCAGTGTATCCAATTTGTTTTCCCACAGTATCCACTTGTGCCAACAAAGCATGAATATGTTTTTTTATGGTTAGGCAACTCAAAGCACTTGGTTATATTTAAAGAATGGAGATTTTTTTTAGATATATAGAAGGTCAATGCTGACTTGAAGCACAAAACAAATTTTCAATAGTATGTAATCTCTCATTCCAGCAGGATGACAGCAAAGGATCAAAACATATGGTATATCTTATAAATGGCTGCACACTTCACTGTCAACTACCTTTGGCCCTATTCTGAAACAAAGAAAGACAAAGCTGATGCTTTGACTGTTTTTGACTGACTGTTTTTTTAGATGCTCTTTAATCTCATACAGCTATACACATTCACATTGGAATCTCCCACTGTTGCTCAATAGAAATTTAATGTAATCGAAAGGTTTTCTTACTTGCCTAGATGTTTCAAGCCAGGCCAGGGTTTGTTTTTCTGGACCAATCACAGGAAAACATTTCAATACCAAAACATGACACACTTTTTTAATTAACTATAATTAAGAGTCACTAAAGTAGAAGGCTATAGTGCCGTTTGCCTTAAGAAAGAGATGAAGGGTAGTAAAATAAATGATAAGAGTCGCACTATAAAAAACTAACATCGTACCAGTATGTCTTCTTTT
Organism: Morone saxatilis; assembly: GCF_004916995.1. NCBI lineage: Eukaryota > Metazoa > Chordata > Actinopteri > Moronidae > Morone > Morone saxatilis. The sequence continues at coordinate 20,340,633 of NW_023339718.1, forward strand.
GGTCAAAGAGCAGATGGACTACGTTTTATCTGCACATCCTGATCAGCTGAACAATGCTTGTGTATACGTGAAGGTAGTTAAAGACGAGCATCTCCTTTATTCGTAGCGACTCACAATATGTCTAATGAGGCATCAGGATGAAGTAGTTTGTTGTCTCGCATAACCAGATGGATGTAGGCTGTGATTAAAACCAATTAACTCTCCCCCAGATCTAAATAACTTTTCTGTCATTAATGCACATATTTTACACCTCATTAGAGACATGGTGATTGGAGGTAGAAAAAAAAATAAAAAAGGAAGAAAGGAGAGAGAAAAAAAGAGTCATTTGCATTTTAGATTCACAATATGCTTAGGATGGGAAAACAGGATATGCATGTAGGGAGGAAAGAAAAAGGGAGATGATGGAAAGTGGCTTAAAACACTCCAGGCCACATCTGTGTGTGCTGAAGGAGCTTCAGGAGGTGACACATGACTTCTTCTAATTAACTGTAACGTTTTTTTTTGGTTGTTGTAATGTGAATGGCCGTCGCAACCCCCCCCCCCCCCCCCCCCCCGCGCTGAAATGTGCATCGTGGGGTGAAACGGGCAAGATGTTAACTAATTTTATTTTTAATCTTCCCTTTTGCCGCCGAGCGTGTCGTTCGGGCATCGCGTCTTCTGAAATTTCCTCGCCTCTTTCATGGAAACATATTGGGGCAGAATTCGCCAGCTGTCGGCCTCCTCTCCCTTCTGCTGCCATTATCCTCAGGCCCCACCCCGCCTTATGGCCGTCCAGCCTGCCAGGAACAGGGCCCGTCCAAAATCAAAAGGTGGCTCTTTTCAATTCAGGCCATCGTCACACGTCCCCAAACCGTAACCCCCCACCACCCCTCGCACCTCACTCCTTACCCCTCCACCCATCCACCACCCGTGCATACAACCTAGACACTTCATAAACACGCAATACATGTTTGTTGCCACAATGCATATCATACACAAGGCAGGGCTTTGGCTCTCAAACTCGTGATAGTGCCTCTCATATGACCATATGCCAAGCCTTCCCCCCCCCCCAACCCCCCCCCACAC
>NW_023339718.1:20341797-20343367 GCF_004916995.1 Morone saxatilis
CCACTAACTTCTTCACCTCCCCTCCTCCAACTACTACCACTATACTACCCTAACCAACCTCATCATCCATCAACATGTCTGTCTTTGCATCGAAATGCACACATGCTATAGAGGAAAGTTTTACAAGTACAACACCCTCCAGCTTCCTCTGGTACGTTCTGTCTCATTCACACAAATCAGGACTTAAACCTGATCAATGAACAGTTTGGCTAAAAGTGGTTCAGTAAAAATTGTGTTTTCAAAGTTTTTGCAAGAAAGTAACACACATCTACAGCATGACCAACATTATGTTCTGCAGTACCAAAACACAACATATGTAGGCATAACATCATAATAAATAAATGACTGAAGGAGAATAAAATAAAAAAGACAGTTGTACAGTACATTTATGTCATACAGATGTTGTATCCTAGGAACTTGTTAAATGGAAAACGAATGATGTTGAAAGTAAAAATAATACGGACGTGTTTCAATTTCCCTGTCATACAAACAAGCAGTAACAAAATAAACGTATATCATGAGGACTTTCATATTCCCAATCAAGTTTAGGACCTGTGTCTCATAATAAGCCAACAAGAAATTGTTGTGTTCAATTAATATAAACTTTCCTTTCTCACAGGCTTTACAAAACTTGAGAGCTATAGCATTGCAATAACTATACATCACATTTTTATATGAGACTCAACAAAACCATAAATCAGTCTACCTTAAACTTTCTCTTTTAATAGTTTAATAGTATCTGTATGTGGCACTCATTCTTTGTTAACCTGTGATAGATATTACTGCTCATGACAAACAGCCAGTTCTATGAATGATGGAAAACATGGACAATATATGACATTTCTGTGGAGTTTTGCATGACATTGTTGATCACTGCATGATGTTCACCAGGGCTGCAGCTGTTTTCATAACTAATTTATCAATCAGAAGTAAATTTTCCAAAAATTATGAAAAATGCCCATTATAAGATTAGATTAGAACACCCAAAACACCTTGTTTAAGAAATGGAAAAGCCAAGAGTGCTTGACAATCCATCGATTTTCCATTGATCAGTGAATCTATTAATCAACTTTAGCACTAGTCTGAATTTGCTGTTGGCCTTTAGAAGTCAGTTATTGAGTCATTACCATTATTGCATCACTGCTGCAGTGGACTGTCGTTAATATATCCCCCCACATTAAGTGAGTCTGTCTCCTGTGAAGCTCGTCCAGTGGATTATGTAAGGCTGAGTTACTTCCTCTGCCCTCAGGCTCTGTGTCATATGCTGCTTTAGGACCTGAGGGACTGAGGGGCCCGTCCCTGTTGTTCTCTAATGGAATCCAGCTTCCACAGATATCTCAGAGATGTCCATACGCAATGTTATCTCTCGTCACAATTGGGCCTCGACTTGAATCCAAAAAGCCTTGTCAGATGATATAAGGAGAGTTTGATTTGTCGGAGTGGGACAGTGGTTGTCCAGATGGGGTTTGGGCACTTCCAGGGGTCCCTGAGGTGATTTCTGAGGGTCCCCAGGAAAGTATTTCAGTGTACCTAACCAATGATGAACGAAATGAGCCAACTATAAAGTATT
>NW_023339718.1:20343372-20348056 GCF_004916995.1 Morone saxatilis
TATTTTGGTCCAAAACATCCAAAAACTTTGTGGACTTGTGGTTTGCTTTTAGGTTCTAGTTGGCTAGTTGCAACCAAACAAGAACTTGTAAATTGAAAACATGAATGAATGTCTATTTTTATCTACTGTATGTGAAGAATTTGCTACATATGTGTCTTAATAGTGTTTATTATTGACTCATACAGATGGGTTTTTTTTTTTTTTTTTTTTTTACTATTTATGAGTTAATGTATTATTTATTATTTTGAGGGAGTTGTGACACTGATCTTTCTGCTCTTATACTGCTTTTCGGAAATATCAGAAATGGAAAACCTTACATCAGAACATTTGTATAGTTTTAGATATCATCTGGTTAGAACATTTCCTAGAGTTTGTGCAGCCCTCTACTCAGTGATGCTGACCGATGCTACATTATTGACAATAAAAGCATAGAGCTACTTAATTATAGCTGCTTGTGCTTAAATTTCACCTTTTGGCCTGTTCTACCAATAAACCCAGTTTAGTACTCAAATTTAAATCTATACCACAAATGTACAACGTTTTACCTCTGCACACACCATTGTTTCAGAAACAGCCACATAAAACATATGTTCTAAACAAGCTGAAATATTTGTGATAGTGAACATGCTTGTTTCAGTTAGAGGTCAGTTATTTGGTGAGTTTGTGCTGCAGCTTGGGTTCCTCTCTCTCCAGGCCAGCAGCTATCTGGTGGGGTTGGAACGACGGAACATGGCTGGCATTTCCTCATTAGGATATTCGTTAGCCTCATTTTGGCGCTGTCAAAGCCAATCTCTGTTACATCTCTCCACCTCCATCGTTTCAGAGAGAGAGAAAGACAAGGAGTAGGAGAATCCATCCGAATGTCTCCATAAATACTCTCTCCTTTATTCTAGGGCTCAGGGCTCATTAGTAGAATGAGGAGATTGTAAAAGGAGGCTCAGGTGGTTTGGGGTCGATGGAGACAGTGTGAAGACATTTTTATATACCAGGGAATATGAGCAAAACTAATGTTTGCTGACATTACTGATGTAAAAAAAAAATCATCTGCAGCATCTATGAACATTAAAACTTTGATTTTGACATTGCCTTATGTTTGACGTTGTAATAAGAGAGATGTTGGTCAATGTGAAAATGATGCTATGTTGGTAGCAGGTACCATTATTTACTTTTGGATTATGAATTGTGTCAATTAACACTTGACAGAATATCCTGGCTATTGAATTGAAATAAAATCAGATTTAGATTTAGAAAATTGCATTCAACTTATAATGTAAAAATTAAGAACAGCATTTAATAAAGCATATTATAAATCAGTGACATATTACATTTTAAATTCAGATGTATGGGTCTCTTGTTGCATCTACTGTAGGGCTGAAAATAGTGTGTTTAAACACAGATATAACTGCTTAATTTGACAAATGTAACATTTAAGGGGACGTTATCAATTTTATGTCTGTGTCTGGGTCAGTCTGTCAGCCAGTCAAGTATGTGCGTTTGTCTGTGTGTCACTAAACTAATGTTATGCTCAGACTCTTTTGTTTATTTATTTATTTTTCTTGTGTACCGGCGTTAATTCGGTCTAACGAAAGCGCTCATTAGTTCTAATAAATCCTGTGACTTTGCCTTGTTCCACTGGAGCCTGACCTTTCTCCGTGCACAGCCCGTAAAATCTCCTGCTAGGATTTTCACTGTTTGATGCCTCCGTTAATTGGGCATGATTTGAGCTTTTTCTTCTGCTTTTGTCGCCAGTCGAATTCAGCATGGAGCTAATGGCAAATGTCACAGTGAATTGGCGGCTGCATTAGCTGGGAGAGCGCGTAGTTTTTTTTTTTTCCTCCCAGACGATGTATGTACATCACTAAAACGGACCTTCGGAAGGCCATCCTCCTCATTAATGCGGGGCTTCCTTGAAAGCAAGCTATGCAACAGTTGTGGGCATCATGTGGAATCGTCAGAAACAACAGGATTATTTCAACCTCACTAGCTCTTGTCATTAGCCTATGCTCTCCACATCTTAAACGCTGCTAATGAACAACAGTGATTTGTGGTTCACAAAATTGGCCGGGCAAAGATTAGAAAGCAACAGGAAGATCAGATCTAATTAAGCTTGTACACCTCAAACAGCATGGCATTTGGCCGAAAGGTCAAGAGAAATCCCCAGCCTTAATCTGCTGAACCTGTGCCTTCTAGTCCTCTTGGATATCAGATAATAGCAGCCAGCAAGAAATGAAACTGAAACTTAACCCCTGAAATAGAAAAGTTCAACTTTGCTTTGAAAGGGTATCAGCTATTGTTTGACTTCCTGACAAATGTACTGGGATCTTGTGTTGTGTTGATTTTTTTTATTGTCGATTTAGTTTAGGTGCAGTGATGTGTGAAAAGTTCTTCTTTTTTTTTTTTTTTTTACTTTATTACAGTCTAATCAAGTGTGTTGTACACTAGAATTACCAAGGTAAATTAATTATGCAATTACCAGAATTAAAAAAATACACTTGAATGCATGAGACACTTAAACTTCCCGGTAGAAGCAGTAATTATTTCTGCTTATTTGTAAAAACTCTTGTCCTCATTTTAGTCCCAGACACACTGCAGACTTCTAACTTTATTCGTCAGCTCAGCCAAATAATGTGCTTTTGTCCTTATCTGTATACTCCTTCAAATTGTATGTTGTTAACAAACATGAAAAATAGCAGGCATCAAATTGCAGCCATTCGGTCACACACACCCTTGAGACTGTGTCCTCTCAGCTGATATTGCCTTCCATCCCAGCGGATCTATTTGGAGATTGAGGATAGGGACGGGCCATTTTCAAAATGCTATATTCACCCATCATGTGCTAAAAACATAGTCTGTCATAAAACTGATTATATTTTTTGCTGTTAATGTGCATTGTGGGGGAAAAAAGGATGGCAGCCAGTGAGATGGAGGGGATGAGGGGGGGATGATAGGGAGAACCTTGATTAAAGTAAGATGCATGCGCCTCTATGAATCAGAAAATATAAATCAAGAGTCAATGTAGCAGTGTGGATCTCGGCAGGCGGTGAGTAAACAGCCCATTAGATTTTACTGAGCATCATCACGCTCCGAAGTCTCTCTCTTCTCTCCTCTTTTTCTAAAAGCTTTCTTTTTTGCATCTCCTGATTCCTTAATGCTTCACCAAACTGACTTTCTGCTTGACTTCTATAAATATGTAGCACTAAATATGTTGCGTTATACATCCTCGAGTTTCCTCTGGGAGAGAAAAAATGTGTTTGTCGGCATGGTAAATAACTGCGGTCTGACAGACTGTGCCGTGACTGAGTTCCCCTCTGTGTTGGGTGTCTCTTTGGCGCCTTGTCTCCTTTAACATGATTCACCAGAGCAATAATGGGGCACTTAGGCATGCTACGGTTTCTGCTCTTGCCCACATCATCATCACGCATGGACTTCGTCGTCCTCCCTACACATCGGGCACTAGGGCAGCAAAGGTTTCCGTTTCAGCCACAGCAGCAGCTGGACGATAGCAGATGCACTTCTCCGAAAAGAGAAGCAAGTGTAAGACGTGTGGCAGAAATCTGGGGGAATGGGGCGAGAATGCGTCGTCAGGGCCCGGTTCATCTCTGCTGCTTGTCTTATCTCGTCGAGCGTATGTGGCGTCCTCCCTGCTTCTTACAGGCAGCAGCTGAGCCAGTCGCAGTGGGGTCTGTGCACTCCCCACTCCACTCAGCCTGGCGTCCGCCGGCTCGGGGGCTGACATTTCCAGAGGTGCTAAGTCACTCAGCATCTTGTTACTCCCTCTGACAAGTCAGGCTGCATCATAGCGAGCGCCAGCAGACTTGAGCCGAGGCCAGGAGGAGAGGCCTCTTTCACACAAGTCACTGATCTTCCCTGCTGGAGGTGCCGAGATCTCAAGGTGTTTACAGAAGATCGGGCGAGGTGTCAATCACGCTTTTGGCCTGGCACGCTACCCCTGGTGCCAGTCAGGTGTGAGGAGTGGTGCGAGGTCGAGGCGGGGGATTGGTTGATGGAGGGGAAGGGCATTGCAGTGACAGCTCCGCGGTGTCAGCGGTCAGATTGCCCAAAACCAAACTTCATGGCTGATTTTCTTGGGTGCAGTGGTCGAGAGTGACACAAGTTCCCTACCCGGAGGTAAAAATAGAAGCTTGATTCACTTGTCATTTTGCACCGAATGCAGTCGCAACACACCATGAAGGAGCCCGGGATCATCTGCTCATTCGGCTTGTCAGCCGGAGAGTTATTGGAGGGTTTAGAGAAAAGGTCACTCCACTGCTGAACTGACTGTTCAGTCTTTTAGTGAAGGAGAGACGTACAGAGGAGTCCATTCATTACTCCATGCTGCTGATGCACTACAGCTGCAGTTTCAACTCATTTCCCAAGAAAACATATTTATTTTTTTAAATAATTCCTGAAAGTCCGGTTTAACCTCTTTTATCAACAGCATGCAGAGTAGATGTTTTATTGCAATTTTATTTCAATCAAAGAGTATTTCTACATTACTTTCGCAGGAAAGATCTATTATGTATTGACAGAGACTGCCTCAAGGGGATCTTATGTAGGGACAATTGATAAAAAACACAAGCCCATCATAAAAAACAAATCAAATCCCCCATATTTCTACCTTTTACAGCCTTTTTCACAAACTTGTTGACTATTCATCTTGGCCCTTCACTGTGTTAAAGAGACA
>NW_023339718.1:20348066-20355971 GCF_004916995.1 Morone saxatilis
CACTTTCCCGTTCGAAACAACTGTTTGAACAAAGTAACACAACAGATGTAATTTGATGGCTCCATTTTTAATTCCTTTGAAGTCACTCAGACAATGAGGGGAGGCAGAGAACCACTGTTCTATTATGTATGTGTTGCCATTACCCAGTGAAGAACTCGGCCTGACAAGGTGGCGTATCCCATCATGAATTAATCACCCTGCTCTATTCATCAGAGGTGACTTTGAAATTTTTAACATCGCCTGTTTTAAAACAGCCAGACTGATTTTTGAGGGCATAATTATTTCATCTTGAGGTTACACAGTGCATTCACAGCCATTCCTAAGGCATCCAATTGCAAACATATACCTCTGAAGGATTCAATACTCTGCACACAAAGAGTAATAAGAGAAAAATGGGTGAGAAAGAAAGATAAATGAAAATGTTAATTTTAATCTCCTCTGAATTTATAGCGCTTTTCGAGGTGTTTAACTTCCATTCTGATAATAGTAGCCTTTCTTTTGAAATACTTTTACTAGTGTTCTTTTTACTGAAAGCTATAACTACACAGGACAAGCAAGGCCTGCCTGATAAGCCTCACTCCCAAATTAATCTTTTGGAAAAGGTGAATATTTGGCGATCAGCTCTAATTGTAACATGTTCTGCAGGGCTGATAGTAATGCATGTGGTGTAGAGGTCTGCATTGGGAGTGGGATCCCCTAGGTCACGTAGGACCCAACTCAAATCTCGCGGAAGAGGACGGTTTTGACTTTGCTGCGGGCAGGAGCGGGTGGTCAAAAAATGCAAAAAAAGAAAAATGACTGTTAATGAAAGAAATAAAGATAAATGAAAATGTTCATTTTGAGCCTCTGAATGTAATTGCGTGGATTCCGAGCAGAGCATGTAAGAACGTGAGCGGAAGGATTTTGCATGGAGCCCAGAGCGGTATTTTTAAAAGTTGGAGCAACTCCTTATCTCGCGCACCAACCTGCTCAATTTTCCCTCCGGAATGCGTATGTGTCCGTCAACAGGATCATTACTACGCTTTCCATTCTTTATTAATTTGCATGTCAGCGGAAGCCTGGCTGTGTATATGAGAGGCGTATTTCCCCATGCCGGTCAACGGGCAATTTTGCTCCTCGGCTCATTTCTAATCACACGTGCATCTGATCTTTCTAATAACCTCATGAATTATGTGTTCATGGATAAGCGGGGTCACTTCTTTTGCAACAATCAAATTAAAAAGGATCTGCTGGGAGTGGCTTTTCTTCTGCTGCCTATGTGTGTCTGTGTGTCCCCGCCGTGACACATACAGCTTTATCATCATCTTAAACGGGCTAAAATTAAAATACAACACAGCTTTTTTCATGTTTTTGGAGCGAGTGGTTTTAGTGGAGCACAGTGAAATCTGAGTTGAGCGAGGAACAGAGCAAACAAACAGCTCTGTGAGTGAGGAGTGGAAATTATGATCACTCCACTCCGCTCACATGTCCTGATTCAGAAGTAATTCTGATTCAGATTACTTTATACCAGCATTCTTTTTACTGAAAGCTATCTCTACAAAGGATAAGCAAGGCCTGCCATATAAGGCTCACTCCCAAATTAATAAATGGCGATCAGCTCTAATTGTAACATCTTCTGCATTGGGATTGGGATCCCGCAGATCCTCTGAGATCTGTGTTAACCTATCGTGACGTCACCCATTGGTTTGTGGAACCGCTTTGGCCGTCACCATGGCGGTTAGAGCCAGCAGACGTGACGTACTGCGAGTTGGGCTGCTCTCATTGGCTGCGCCAATCGACTCACCCGCAGCAGGAAACAATTGCAGCTGGCCTGGTCACACACAATCTCGTATTACAGCTAAACAGTACACTAAAATATGTTTCTGAAACTATTTTAAGTGAGAAATAGGCAACACAGTAACATAATCTTGCTTCATATTTGATCAGCACAGCACTGGTCAATCATAAGTTAGCCACGCCCAAAAGCATACACAGCTGTATATTTTACACTAAATCGGACCATAATTTACTAAATGAACATCATAAAGATTAGAAGAAGACTTGAAGACTAGGAAACTGTTTACTGAGCTCATAATCAAGTGACAAGTCGGCTCATTCTCCATTAGAGTGAATGGTATCGGTGTGTTATTGCAGCCAATGGAGCTCCCCCTACTGGCCTTTACATAGAATGCAGGTTTTAAGACACTTCTGCTTTGGCTTAACTTTTCATACCTGGAAGCTCTGTCCATTATATATACTGTTAACGTATTCTAAATTAATGGCATAGTGCTTCATGTCTCTAAACACAGTGTATGTTGATGTATTTGTACAAACCTACTACTACTCAATACAATAGATGTTAAAGTGATAGTGTGCAGCCTATGGCAGAGGTCCAACTGATTGTGTCAAAATGTAACCTTTTTAACCTCAAGGCACTGCAAATAATCCTCTCGACATGAGGTATGTCGAACTCTGCATCTGGCAGAGTATGGCAAAGTGTAAACAAATTGTACTCCAGAGTGTTAGTATGAAGCCTACAGTCACTCAGCATGCTAATCGGTTAGCATGCAGACTAGAAAGATCCCTAATATACTCCAAAACAGATGCAAAAGAGGACAGTAGCACAGACATCGACTGTACAAGCATTTCTTTACCTGCTGCGGTGGGTGTCTGTGAATATATGCCACTTATAGGCAGTTGGTGGGTACAGTCCACATGTCATAAATGTTGGGCTGCACATGGTTGTTGGCACAAATATTTACTATATAATATACTAATAAGACCGCATTAAGCTGACTGGCTCTCAGCAAAGTGTTAACAATCAAACCAGTGTCAACACAGTGTATTTCCAAAGTGTTTTCATGTAGACTCTCAGTGAACAAGGTATTTGCTTAAGTGTTTGCATAGAACACCTGTGTGCCCAGCTTTGTAAGGGGAAAATAGAGGATTTTGTTCTCCATGTTCTCAATTAAAAGCTAAGTTGGCAAATGGGATAATTTCTTAATAACAGTCCTGTGACATTTTGTGTCTTCTCTTGGTTGGCGGACCATTCAGGTCTCCTTTTGTCTGTTGATATTATGTACTTTCGCTGTATCTCTGTGTCCTTTTCTTACCTTCTCCCTACCCCCCCCTCCCCCTACCCCCTCTCTCTCAGTCTCTGAGAGAGGTTCAGTTTGGGGAGAGGATGTGGGGAACAGCTGGGCCCCATCACTTCTCATTGCGGGCCTGGGAGAGACGTAGCTGACAGAGTGATGCACAGAGCCTGTCCTTGCTAATGACTGCGCCATTCTCCATCATTATCACCATCATTAGGAAATTAGGGGGACAGAAGGTATTTACTGTAAACCTGCCACCTCCCAAGGAGAGATAAATAGAAACTGATAAATGCAATCGTGTGACGCTGCCTGTCTATTAACCTTCCCATTTTCCAGCTCCAGCATATGCACATTTAACAATCATTAATATTCTCTAATTGGGCCAAATTTTAGTGAGGAAAATACTCTTGAAGAAGAAGGACTCTGTTCATAGCACTCCCAAATACAGTTCTGTGTTACTGGTGTAAAACTGCAGCACCCTGAACACACCACAACTTAACTTACAGTAAGATTTTGAAAGGTGCTGCTGTCAAATTGTGAACTGTGATTTACTGTGGAAATTTTGATTTATGTTATAGACAATAAAATAACATCACAATGTGGTTCCCTGGTGACCTTCTCTCAAACAATACACCAGTATCAACGATACTTGATACTGGTGTCTCCTTTGCCGGTGTTTTTTTATGCTTCTTTTATTCCTGCTTATTACACAGTGAAGGTCACACATTACTCTCAAAAGTCAAACATCCCACATCTGACTTTCCCTCATATGACATTGGGAGACAGTGAAGTTGGAGTCCGGGGTCCTGACAAACTACAACAAATATATGAAATGCAGTTTTAATAGGTTCAAACTACCTATTCTTACATTGGAAGCTCTGTCCATGTATTCCTGATATGTAGTTTGCAGGGAGACACCATGCTTCTGTTCCAATTTAGCTCTACTGTGTGACACACTATATGCTAATTTACATATTGCTAACTGCTTGGCAGCACTGCAAAGGCTGATCTATTCAGTGTTTGACTGCGTTACAGCTGAATAACAGCAGGTCAAGTCTGCTGTCAAGGGCAGAAAAACTACATATGCACCCAGTTCTTGACCGAGGAAAAATAGCTTGCTCAGCGTATATTTACAGTATGTACGTTCAATGTGGATGCTTATTGTATTAACCACACACACACACACAGAATTAGCTGGGGGCAAGGAGACTCTGGCCATAGTAGGATAAAGTAGGCTTTCACAACTGTTTAGCTTTTGTATTTCCAGAGTGACGTGTAACCTTGTTCCTCTCTGGACAGCAGAACAGTTGTTTTGGTCAGTGCCACTTAGTCTCACTTCCACTGCATGTGGTCTGAGTTTATTCTATTTTACTGCACCAGTTAATTTGTTTTAAGTTTTAGGTTTTACCCCACTTTTCCTCTGGCTGGGCCTTATTGCCATTCAGTTTCTTTTCCCTTTTTTTTGTGCAGCATTTTTCTTCCTTCACCATCACCACAATGAATGCAGACGTTACCACTGAGTGAACTTTATTGGGCATTAAATGGGCACAGCTACCATTCCCAGTGATTCATAAGTCATCCAAATGAGAATGTTTTCAGCTTGGGTGTACTGCCTTCATGTGAAGTAGGATTGCACTGTGTTTATGGTTTGCATCAACACTAGAAAATGATTTTGCGGGCCCCATCTGACAGACATCTATCACATGTTTATTGACTGGCTGTAAGATGATCCGGGAGTGTGTGAGTAGGTTGACGAGGGACAAAAAACATCCTCCTCAAATCACTGACAAGGCCTTAGTGGATGCCGTCAATGCAGCTGATGAAATTAAATAACACAAGTGTAATTTTATAATGAAAAACAAAAACGCTGATGTGCATTTGATGCAGCAATTAGGGGGGTTCCTAATGATGATAATTTGAGTTTTAATTCTGAACCCACTAGTGACTGGCAGAGTCTATCAATTACTGCATTAAAACAGGCCCCAGCTGCAGCAGCTACGGCAGCCGCCTCCCAAATTGTCGTCTAAACTGCTGTCGTCTCCTCTCCCATCGCTCGCCGGCGTAATTGCAGTTTAACCAGTTCATCATAATCACCCAACAGTTTCCCCTCCCGGTAGAACGGGGATGTGATTTTCACTTCAGAGCGTGTGCCATGAAGTCTGTTTGTGTGTGCAGATGGCTGTTTTCGAGAAATATACGGAAGGGTGTGTGTGTTTTACAGGCTAACACTGTATTTAATCCTATTGGTTATAGTTAAGTCATGGTTTTATTCAATATTTGATTTCTATGACTCAGGAAAACACATATCTCATGAGGTTCTGCAAAAAATATAGTTTATTAAAAAAGAGCTCTCATATTTATTCAATATGAATCTGTCATCAGATCATCAGAGTCAGAACACTAAAGAAGTAAACTGACAGCTGACAGATATTCCTTTCTCCTTTCATGGAGTTGCAAGGCAGTTAGTTGTAGTTATTCTAACTTTGTTTCAAAAAAATCATGTTTTGGTACAGCGGATGGCACAACATACTACAGTAACCATGAGCCTTAATTGCTCAGTCAGAGGGGTTAATCAGAAAATTAACTGCTTAGCATTTTAGAACAAAATATTGTGGCATAGTCGCAAAAAAAAAAAGATTCAAAGTTATTAGGTTGTAAAAAAGGTCTTTAAAATAAAAACAATCCATATACCTCACCATTATACACTTAATCATTGATGTATGTGTAGAGAAATGATTCAAATCTAAGAATAGAGCTTCTGCAACTCCTCTCATTTGGAAAATCTCGCTATCCTCCCTTGTTTGATTTTTCTCTTTGAAGGGGCAAAAGCAAATTTCAAGGTAAAACAATCCGAGCGTGTTTTTCTGCATCTCAGCCACATGCCACTTAGCATGATCAGCACTTCCACCGCCAGCTGCAGGCTGGAAGACAAACAGGGCGAGTGTGTCACACCGGATACAAACCAAGGCGAGCGTGAGCGTGCACTCCTCACTTATTGGCCGCTTGTAGTGTTGGTGATCTGTAAGATGAAGCTCATTCTGCTGTTTCAGGCATTGTAAATCGCTGTGGATGGAAGCATCAGCTGAATGCCTACAGTGCCAAAATGCTTCTGTTCAGTTGAGAGGGGAAATAACCATGCAGTCTGGTCACTGTGCACACTACGGTAGCAATTTATTTATTATAGAGGATGAGAATGCTAGAAAGAAAGGGTGGACACCATTTTATATCCTGTGACGTGTTCTTCATACGCAAGACCAAAGGAACAATTGGAGAGACCCCGAGAGATTGTTTAACGCTGCTACCTGTACATTTTGAGACATTACTATGCTGTCTGTAATCAAATGATGCTATTGCTCAGAAGACTTATCAATCTCCAGTGGCCCCCAGTCTGCATTTTACATTGTGATTACACATTACATTTTCTTAATCAAATTCACAAATAGTGGTCAGGGTCTTTAGTAACTGCAGTGAAACATGCCTTTATTGAGAGAAAGATCTCTTTAGCGGCAGGATTGTGTTTCTAATTTTGATATGTTTAATCATGTAAGAGTAAGAGTAAGAGTCATTGTTTCTGATCTGCTCCTGTTTTAATTAATTAATTAATTAGTTAATTTACTGTTTAGGCAGATTGCTGTTAATGCAGTCTTATTACTTCTTTTGTGTGTGGTGTTGATAAAAAAATTTACATTTCCGCAGCATTTGTATACTGTTTTTATTCACTTTTAGGAGAAATTCTTCCATAAACTATTTTCGGTCACTTTTACTTTGCTGTTTGTTTTTTACCTTTGTTCAGGTACCATTAGTGATAGGGCTCTAGTCATCTAGTAGTCGTTAGTTCAAGTCAATAGTAGACTAGTTGTTGAATGTTGAATGAAATGCGAAAGGTGGTAATGAATTCTGAATGTGTCAGAACAACCAGTAAGGAGACTGAACTTTATTTTTATTGATTTCAACATAGGATAACTCGCTGTTCAAAACACAGAATGAATAACTTCCGACTTTGCAAAAACAAATACTTGCAGACCTATCAACACAATGGATGATATAAAACATTACCAGTTACTTACAAAATAAATTGGTACAAACTAGCTCCCTCCTGTTTTATGCTTCTTCCCAGAGTCAGAGTCCTGGTTGGAGCCGCTGTAAATCACCTGTCCTCCATAAGTCGCAGAGGCTGTGAACCCTGTTCCATTGCACGCTACATCAGCTCTGGTTCTGGTGCTCATTACGGGCCCACTCCCCAGCAGCATTCCCCACAGGGTCCCCCACCCCAGGCCTGAAAACCTCCTCCTCCCATCCAGAACTTCCTTTGACAGCACACAACATCAGCTGCACAGCAAACTGAGCCAACTAGTCAGCTGCAGTAAGCAGCAGTTATGACCTGATGTGATTTGCTAAAACACAGACTAGGACAACTTTAGATTCTGCTTTCTCCTGCTTTTAGAGGGCCACAGCACCATCTTGTGGTGTGTGAAACACAGGCCACATCAAACGAGTGAAAGCTCTTGTAAATGCACTATTGTATTTTATGTCTCTATCAGTTTCAGTTAACCAAGAAAACGTTACTAACAATGGTGATAATGTGTTAGTAAGGTAAATGAAACGTTTTTATGTTATGTTCGTTATTCTATACCATAAATGATAATATACAGTATCTCCTATATATCCTATATAAAGAAATCTATATAAGATATTAATTCATTTTATAGAGAAAAAGAATCAAACACTAAAATAGTCATGTCTTCAAAGGTGAAATCAAATTCTTTGCAGGACTTCTGCATGAGGCTGATGTTAAAGGGGCAAAGAACGACATTAGATCATACATAGCGTC
>NW_023339718.1:20356071-20358885 GCF_004916995.1 Morone saxatilis
AGAGAGGGGGAAAAATTTGGAAAAGCAGAGGGTGAAAATGTGTGTGTGTTGGAGTGTTGAAAGGGGATGGGTTTATGACTGAGAACTGTGAAGATGAAGAAGACATGGCTTTTCAGTATGTGTATGTGTTTGCATGTGTGCATTGTAGCATATGTGTATTTCACTGTATGTGTGTGTGTGTGTGTGTGTGTGTGTGTGCGCGCAGAAGAGAATCTGCAGGTCCTTTAAAAAATATGAAAATGTCTCAAAGCTAGGGTAGGTAACATTAGTGAAACTAGCACGAGAGGAGCACAGTGTATCACAGTAATCACTTACCACAAACAACTACCTCATGTGTCATTCATACACAGTTCTACATACTACATAGTTCAGGAAAATTACAAATTCCCAACAAAACAAAACCATTACCTGTCCCCCAGTTCCCACCATCATTGAAAAGCCACATGGATGCTTGCTCTGGTTTGACCTGTTGCTTTATCCAGACTTTTCTACTTCTGTGTTTCTTATCTTGCTTTGTTCAGCAGTGCAAGCTGTAGTATGTAGGTAAAGGTGGAGCTATGCATTTTTGCTAGCCTGTCTCTGCCATTTTTGTGCGACTAGCTCGGTAGCTTTAGCAATATCTGCCTGCTCTAAATCAATCACAATGGCTCAATCATTTCATTTGGACTGAATGAAGTGATTTTTACTTTCAGATTGTAATGAGTTTAATGGGTTTCTTTGAGCAGTATGTCTGCTTTTAAATGAATACAGAATGGGATAAAAGTGCAATCTGTTTACTAAGCATAGTTTATTTGACAGTGGATTCCTTTTTCTTACTTTGCATATTTATACACAAAATGACCTCAGAAGTTCTGTATTTTCTTAATGGTTGTTTCAATATGTTGGCCTTCAAAGTGGGCCTGAAACTAAAACTAAACAAGAACATTTCCCACAGTCTTATTTCTCTGAAATTTCAGATACCTCGATGTACAAATGAATGCAGGCATATCTGTTTATGTTTATTCCTAAAGAGCACATTACACACCTCATAACAGTAAAATGACAGGACTCTACATGCAAGAGACACACTCTCTTACATACACTACCTTTTGTGTCTGTGGCATTTATGATTCAGTTTGAATCAAATTGATTAAACAGTAGAAACTAAGTTGTTGCTGCAGTGATAAAACCAGATAATTCAGTTCTTCCATCCTTCATTATCATAAAACTGAATGTTTAAAATGGCACTTATTTCATCTGCGTAGAGGATAAAGAGATTTTGTTTAATAATTTGCTATTGCCTACACTTGTGTGCATGTATACCTGTGGTATTGTACATGCAGGTACTGTGAATGCATCATCCTACACTGTGTGAAAAACTCGCTTTTAGAGCATTTTATCATGACTTTAGTCACTCCTTTGGTATTTAGTCAATAATTTCATTTCATTTCTTCACAAGGTCAAAAGTAAGACAGAGGTTTGGTCCCATCCAGCCACAAGAGCATTAGTGAGGTCCAACACTATTGTTGGGTGATTGGCTCAAAGTTGGTGCTCCGCTTCATCCCAAAGGTGTTGGATCAGGTTGTGGTCTGGAGTCTATACAGCCCAATCAAGTCAAATCAAATCAAATCTTGCTGGATCTGGCTCAGTGCACAGGGACGTGTTGAAATAGGAAAGGGGCAAACAAAAAACTGGTGCCAAAAAGTTGGATTGTATGCTGTAGTATTAAGATCTCCAAGAACTGGAACACAGGCATCCAAACGATAATGTATGAGTGTAGCCCATTCTCCCTCTTTGTGTGATCTATATTACAGTATTTAAAACCAAGTGTAGAATATAATCCTGTTCATATATCTCCATCCTTTGTCCATTATGTAGAAGAAAAGTACTTCATTTGAATATCCATTTCCACACCACACATTAACAAGTGCTTGTTTGTGGACAGTAAAGTACTTGCAGCTCATGGTGTATCTTTGTGTGTATGTGCAGCAAACACATTTCCAAACCTCAGATGGTGAAGCAGAGCCTGTGGATGGGCGGGTCAGAGCGTAGCAGCAGTAGCAGCCAGTGCTGGCTCTGCTCTGGGCTGTAGCAGGGACACAGTACAGGCTGAAATGTTAAACCAAGGTCCTTTGTGTTATTGCTGACATTATGTTTCATTCCCTAATTCCCCCCCGGCGTGCACTTTTGATGATCGTACAGCACACGCAGACACAGACACTGAGTGGGCGTAGTGGAGTAGGACAGATAATGACCAGTACTTGTACTGTAATAGCCGCTAACGCCAGAACAGCGGGGGCTTTTGACCCTCCCCCTTCAGTTGCCCAGTCTTCATCTTAAAAGATATCATCTTTCCCCAAGTCATTTCACAGTGCATGTTGTATATAGTTGAACTTTTTAAGATTTATTTTATTAAAAATACAGACTTTGCATTGTCAGTGCTAGCTAAAGAATGCAGTTTGAGCTAACAAAATGGTAGATTGTCTCTCTTTTGTTCACAGTGATTTTGGGGGGCTTTTTGCCTTTATTGGATAGAGACAGTTGAAAAGAGACAGGAAAGGGTACATATAGATAGGGGATAATATTAAGCAAAGACCCCCTGTGTTGGAATCGAACCTGGGCCACTGTAGTACGGACTCAGCCTTTGTACATTTGGCACGTGCCTACCTGGTGTACTACCGAGGCACAGAGAAGAAGAAATTTAATTAAAAGAGCGTAATGTCTTAAAAGTCTAATGTGAGAGGAACACATTCGAACGGGTTCGAAGCTGACCTGCGGCCCTTTGCCGCGTGTCATCACCTCTCTCTGCCCCCATTTCCTGTCTATCTTCAGCTG
>NW_023339718.1:20358909-20360361 GCF_004916995.1 Morone saxatilis
AGGCCAAAAAAATAACTTAAAAGTTGAAAAAAAAGTTTTGCTTTGCACCACCATTGCCAACCCATTAACTTTTGTTTGTAGAAGAAAAAAGTGGAGGTGAAAATCTGAAAAAACTGAACTAAGTAGGTAAAATAGCAAGTCAGATATATCTCTTACACCTAATCGATGACCACGTGGACATATCATTACCTTTTAGGGTGATATGGTGAACTTGTTAGCAAAGTTACAGACCAACATGGTTGTTCTGTTTTTGGTCTCCACCAAATGAGCGCAATATCTCTCTCTTTAGCTGCTAAATGCTCCACTATGTTCACCAGCTTGTCTCTAACTCTGTCTGTTGTTTGCTGCTGAGCAGGTAGTGTGCAGTGGCTTTCTGAAGTTCTCTATAAACAGTCCATTTCACGTCTTACAACTGCAACTGAGTCTTTTTAGGCTCCATATGTATTTTCTTCCGACTTGCGCGACTGCAACTGATCGAATCCTGTTTCCACTAAGTTTCCAGTGCAGTAACAGATGTGAGACCCAGAAAGTGGACACATGAACATGAACACCTTCACATTATGCCGCAATCTTACACAAATGATAACATTTACCACTGAGGGGTACGAGTTCAGTCAACATTATACTAACACTAATTTAAACCTCAACTGTAGACTTAACCTTTCACAATCTCCAGTGGTGTCAGCTCCTCTGTCTGTGTGTTGTGTGTCTGTGTGTGTGGTATGACATCATCCAGTGTGGGGCTTTGTTGCTGTGACACCCATGGCCTTCTGGATCCCAGACACCCCCTGTGGAGACCAGAGAGACGTGTCACCTTGATCTTTTTGTCCCTAGGAGACTGCCCCGCCATACACACACACACCCACCAAAATGTAAATTACTATGGTTGTGGGGACTTCCACTGACTACATTCAACCCCACATCTTGCATGCACCTGTTACTAATAATAATACTGGTAATGTTGCTATAAACCCTAAATCCACTACCAGTTCCCTCACATTGGAAGAGTTTCCTGACCTGTCTATCATTGTGAGGACACCTCCTTTACCTCTCTTTGCATTTAGTCATACACCAGTCATACTATGAAGAGGAGCAGTAGTTTTATATTGTCATAATAACTGCAGATAAACAGAGGATAGGCCAAAAGTTCCTCATGTTGTAAAATACACTGTTGTTTTTATTTTTGAAAATTATTATTTTGAAAATTTATTTCTACTAACTTTCCTTTCAAGTTTTTCTAGTCATTAAAATGTAGTTCATTAATATTAGTGGATTTCCATTTACTTATTTCACTAATTATCAAGATAATACCATGTTATAATTAGGATGATTATACTGTAAATATTGACACAGATTAGATAATTATCCCTGTGAGGATATATTGTCACTGCAACAGTAAAAGTGAAAAGGATTCTAGAGGCAAAGCATGTAAATAAAAAAAAAATAAAAAAA
>NW_023339718.1:20360367-20360496 GCF_004916995.1 Morone saxatilis
AAAAAAAACTGTGTATAAAAAAATTGTTCAACAAGTTGGTTGTGTGTGGACAGTCTGGCTGTATAAGTCACTTACTGTACTGTGCACCAGCAGTGCAGTTTAAACATAATGGATCGATATATGATAAGG
>NW_023339718.1:20360596-20361110 GCF_004916995.1 Morone saxatilis
GGGGGGCGGCGGCAGGGAGCAGTGATCTCCAGAGCAGCCGGTGTCTCTCTTGTGACAGGTGATAAAGTTTGAAATGCCAACCCAGTGCACTCTGGGCGCAGGTGTGGAGAAAATGTCCAGGAATAGCCAAACCCTCTGTTCACAAGTCTCATGACACCACTGCGACAAATATCGCCCACGCTGAACAACCGCCGGACTGGAGACAATGATACGTGTCACCTTGGGTTCGTGTCTTTTTGCGTGCTTCCTGCTGCAGTATTTGTTTGGGTGTTTGCATCAGGCCAGTAGTGATTTGTTCACCTTTCATTTTCACAAGTAAGAGAAAGTCCTCATCTAAGAGGTGGGGGTGAGAGTGGCAATCAGAAAAGGACAAAGCCATATTAATGCTTGCATTGTAAATGTAAAAAACCCTAATTCCAACTGTTCACTGCTTCTGCAAGAGTTTTATTCATGTCAGGGTGGAGAAACCTGAAGCTTATGTTGTTTAGTGGGTTTGGTACACGGTTGGTACACG
>NW_023339718.1:20361177-20374275 GCF_004916995.1 Morone saxatilis
GGTCCACTTACTAACTTTTTGTGGTGTTTTCAACCACATCAAATGGATAGAGCAGACATTTGTCTGGGGGGGGGGCAGCCTACGTATTGATACGCCTAAGCCCAACTGCACCACAGACTGTATTACACCGCAGATCAGCTCTTCACCTCATGCAACCCAACTATAACAAATACCCGACCTATCCCTTTAATGAAGTAAAGCCTCAGCAGTTTGGTCATGCACAGGCAGACAATGGCTTTTTGAATGTTACACCGTAGACCCAAATAAATACACTGTAGCATGCAGTTTCTTGTAATTTCGGACAGCTGTTGTTCTTATCACAGCTCGTTTTACCATTTACGCCGATGTTTTACTATTCTCACATTAGCCTCCTGACCACAGTCTCTGTGTGGCGAGAGGGGCTTCAAGATGTTTTCAAATCTCTGCTGCTAATGTCTTGCTGGGGGTGGCCATCTGTTTTTGCATCTCCCACCGAAGCTGTGCCGGGGACGGGCTCCTGGCTCCCGCCCTCACTCGGCTTCTGTTGGGGGTAATAATGTGTGCTGGTTCTGGGAGCCCAACTGGTGTCCATGAGTTTGTCCTTTACCGCCACTCATCCTTGTCCCAGTCACGCCACAGCGAGGGCAGAGAGCCATGCCGTGATGGAGTGGACTTCAGGGGGCTGCTTTTCATCGCTGTGAGAGGATTCTGGGCAGCCAAAGTGGAGTCACTCTCTCTCCACACACTGCAGTATCTCCCCTCCGTATCATGTTATTAGAGCTGCATCTTATCTTACTTTGTAATGTAACGTTTTCGGCCCTCATCATTACACTCTTATCCAAAGAGACTTATTCAGATCATGATTGCAGAGTCTATTAAGCTTTAGGGGCATTAACATGGTGAACACTATTTTGGTGAGTTACAGTTGTAAACATACATGCACCTGATTAAACAAGCTACATCCACTTGGAAGATCCAGGGATTGTTACCTAGCTTTTTTATATAATAAGTGTAGCAGTCACCTTTCTGTAACTATTTCAATGTGGTTGAAACAATGTTTATATGCAACATTGCAACATGTAGACAAACTGTATACAAAAGGATTTCAGCAAAATGTTGCCCAATTTCACCTTTAGATGTCAATACAACTCCAAATCACAAAAAACACTGCTCACTGTTACATTACTACAATAATAAATGAAGGAGAAATAAGTTACTGCTCAATAGTATAATAGGGTAATACCATTACATGTCAGCGTGTTAGTCGGTTTAGAGATACAGTGACCAAACAATTATGTCTCCGTACATTTCTATTCTAACTTCTAGATTAAAACTACGAATCCCCTGGATGTTTAAACAGTTAGAATTTGGAGAACATTTGTCTTAATTTGATGCATTTCCTGTTAAAAGGGCATTTTGGGGTGGGACATAATGCACAGAGACTTACTTCAAAATTGTAAACGAGGTAAAAAGGCAGATTTGCGGGCTTGTTCAAAAACCTTGTTTCATCGGTCGTCCTTTACAGTTTTACCACCAAAGGTAAACTGTTCTCCTGGCAGCAAAAAGCATTTTAAACAAAGATAAACTTTTAGGTCTGTATGGTTTGCAAAACTGACAAGATGACTTATTATTTTTTATTGATCTAGCTCTATGATGATCATGATCATGAGGTTTCTCTGTCTGTCCATCCAACCATCCTTCTGACCACATTTTAAGGCATTCTCACAGTAAGAATGTTAACATGGCAACCATTTTGTTTTCTCGTGTGTAGTGAGCTTTACAGCTTTGCAGGCCCACGTTGTGAAGATGTAGTTGAACCTTATTAAGTTCTTGTAACCTAATATTCTTCCAAGTAACCAGTAGAGAGCAATGCATGTTAACAAGTATAGACAAACATCCCTTCCCCATATAAAAATAAAATCGGAGAAATACCTAAAAGAATGAGTACAAAACTCTGTTTAATTTCAGACAGTAATGGGGAAAATGCAGGGGGAAAAGTGAAGTGATTCAGGTTTTTATCTCATTCTCCACATTGTTTTATAGTTTTATTAACTGCAATCAGTCTAATACATTGGGCTATTATTACAAACATTATGACATTTGTAAAGGGCACTGTAGAATTTTTATTTCAGTCTTTATTCAGTTTTATCAGTCAAGTTATTTGGTTTGCCCTTAACTTCTAGTTCATCTAGCCATTCATGGAACAAAAAAGTAGTTCCCAAATGAATCAAGCCATCAATGAAGCAAAGTCAGATCTTCCTCTCAGGCCCTTGCTTCTGCAAATGTGCTGATTTTGACAGTGCGCCATTAAAGGGGTGACTCGAGCCATAGATCAGGGTAATTGTGGCATTAGGCTGCAAATTGGAGCTAAAATAACCAGATGCAGGGGCAGATAGCCACGTCCCACTCCAACGACGGTTATCCCAAGTTCAAGGAGAGTTCAAGCATAGAGAAGATACTGTAACCCGACTGGGTCTGAGCACGCAGACTCCTCTAGAAATTATCTTCACAAATATACGATTTCCGAAGGGTGTAATTGTCTTCACGCTTATGGTCATTCATGCCCCATTTCATTTTCCATAAGTCTATATTTTCCTTGGCCTATTACAAGGGTATGTTGCACCTAAGGCTGGGAGATGATATGAACCTTTTTTTCTGTTCCTAAGCTTTAGGAAGCTTTTCTCTGAAAACTCCTGTCAATATGGATTGTAAGAGATGGCGGTCGTGTAAACTTTTATGATAGCAATAAAAAACCTGCAGCACCGCCCATCATCACTATCCCCCATTTCCCATCCAATCCCACATCCCTTCACCCCAGCCTTAACAGAGAGAAACATGGGATGTGACACTGGCCATTAGGAGACTATTGTCCAATGATTTTCACCTCTGACATCAATCTTCACTATTTTCTTGTGGTACTTGTGTTTTTTAAAAAAGACCTCTGACAGGGAATTATTGTTACATGTATTACATCGTGTTACTGCCATTGTGAGGACTCGTTCACTTGATAATGAAAGCCGCTTTTAGGGGAAGTAGTTTACTATATTTCATATATTATATATATTGTTAGGAATTCCTTGTATTACATGTTTTGATTATTTCCTCAGCATACATTTTTATCATTCAATTTTAATTCATAGAATGTAGGAAAAAAATGAGAAAAACTGAAAATCTTTACATGCAATTTAATTATTTCTGCAACATAAATAAGCATGGTACCAGGGTGAATTCTGGGTGCTTCAAATAAGAACTTTAAATATTATCCATCAAAATTATAAGAATTTGTTTTCATTTTCTGCTTGATTTCATTTTTTAAACAGATGGATGCATCATTTTGTTGTTATTATCTTAAACATCACCTAATTATTGTTATTCATATAAACTGTCTAATGCTACAAGCTGCTGAATTACTTTTAAGACAATCCCAAAGAATCATCCTTTCAACTGCATCACTTCATTAGCTTCTACAATGGGACAATGAGTCCAATTACCCAGAATCCCCATTCCTGCTCTCTATGGCTCCATCTCTGACCGTCTGCGGGGGCTGGCTCGGTGCCAGGGTGCATTCAGCGTGCTCTGATTCGCCGTAGTTATCTAAAATGTTCATTATTTTGCAATTTATTCAGACGGTGTGACAGCTTTTAAGTTTTGCCCGGTTTTCTCAAATTCAGATGAGGCCAGAGGCAGATTGGCTAAATGAATGGTCTCACAGATTGGCTAATATGGAAATGGGGCTGCAATTAAAGATGTTGTGAGGTTAAAAGGAAAAAGAGATATTTTTATGGTACTGTAAATTGAAATATTTGAATAGAACATACACATTTCCCACTCACAAAACAAACAAAGAAACTGAAAAAGTACAAGATGTGTGGCCATCAATAGTCTTCAGCCACTTTGACAAAAGGCCCAGCGAGGAAGCCAGGCTTGACAAAACTTTTTACATGAGGGTGGGGAGGGGTGGTGGTTTAGGGGTCGGGGTGAGGAGAGTAAAGGGGGGTCCGTGGCTTTAGGCAATGACTAAAACACAATCAACCTTCTCCCCATCTCCTCACGCTGCCGTGGCCCACAGCCCCCCGCTAATTAAAGTGATACAACATCTCACAGGCCAGTGCGCACATCTAATGGGCTGGGTAAGGCCCTCCTGCCTCATATACTCTCACACTATAGCTGTGACCACACACACACATACACACACACACACACACAGCTATCCTCTTGCCTCAGAAGATTATGAACCCAGCATGGTAACAGATATCAAAGCCTCTTATCCTGACCTCAACATCTAATGTGTATCTGATCTTAAACAGGGGCCTTGTCATGTCTTTAGGCCCTTATCAGTCTATTACACTGATACAGAGAATAGAGAAAGACATGTTGGTGTCTAGTGGCACTGAGTTGTACATGATGTCTTCTGCATTAGACAGAGAGGACAGAGAGGAGCAAAATAAGAGGGTGGGTAGAGAAATAACTAAGCAAGACAAAGAGAAGAGGAAGATGTCAAATATTCAGTTTTATAATGCAAAACTAAGTTTCAGTTTTTACTGAATTTCATCTGTCCTCTGAAAACCATGTATGTCCAAAGTAACAACTTTTCCTTAGCCTGGAAAAACAGCTTTGTTTTCAGCTTATTGACAATGCATTTTTCAGATAATTCAGTGGGTCTATATTAGAAGTATATAGCATATAGTATATAGTAACACTGTGCAGTTATGTGGAAACTGTACATTTTCTGTCACCAGGAACTGTAAACATTGCTGTTAAAATTAAGTGTGATAATAATCATTCATTGATATATTTTTCATTTCATCTCAACTCTTAGTAAGTAAACCTTCAGCTAAGCTTAAAAGGCAGAAATCCTCCAAGTTTGTAACTGTAACACAACAAAAGTAATTGCAGTATTATTTCCCTCAGTCTGGATATGGATGATCATATCTGAAGTCACTGGAAAACAAGGGACAGGAAAGAACACAAAAGAAAGACACGTAAGACAGAAACGAAAGTAGAAAAAGACAAATACATGACAAAATCAGAAATGAGAAAGAAACAAATTAGAAAAATTTAAATAGAGAGACAATGCCAAAAAATAGAAAAAGGAAAAAAGACAATAAGAGTATCAGAAGAGGACAAAGACTATAGAGACTGACTATATAAAGTAAGAAAAAAAGGAAGAGATGCTACAGAGACAGAGAATAAAAACAACAACAGTGATCAAGGGTTATTACTCACTGGATATGAATGGCCAGCATTAACATACTGTACTCAGTGATTAAAAGAAGGGAAAGAATAAAGATTAGAAGAACTGAAGCAAGACCAGCCAAAAAAAGAAAGATAGACAACAAAACATAAAACAACAAAAATAAAACAAGAATGAAACAATAAGAGACACAGAGCCAAAAATTGGAGGGAGGACAATAAAGAATATATGAGAGATAAAGCAAGAAGGCAAATGCTGCACAGACAAACATTATAAAGAAAGAGAAAGACTGGCCCTAAGAGCAGAAAGACAATGCAAAGAAAAAAAAATTTAAAGACAGTAAAAGAAAGTAAAACAATACTAAAGATGGAAAATAGCAGGAGAAAAAATACATAGAAATGCTTCTTAAACAAAGAGAAAACAGCAGCCAAGACAGACAGAAATATAAATATCAATACAAAGAAGAAGAAGAAAGAAGGAGAATGAAAGATAAACAGAGATACAATGATGGACTTCTGAGATGGAGAGAAAACAAAGACGAGGCGAAGCAAACACTCATCAAGCAGCCTGTGTTTGGTCATTTGGAAACTCTTCTTCTTCTTGGATGATGTTCCCTTGAACCCAGTGTGTGTGCATGTGTGTGTGTGCATACACGTTGGTGCACGCACGCACACACTGGCAGCCACGACTCGAGTTTCGCCTGCCAACATCAAAAATGAAGTGGTCAGCGGACAGCTTGGCTTGTCACAGGAAGCAGTAGGCAGCCATGCCACATGTAGCTCAGAGGACAGGCCAAGGAGGGGCGGGGGGAGGACGGAGGAGGGAGGGGGTGTCTGAGAGGAAAATAAAGGGGATCGGGCAGTAAGGAAGCATCTCCGAACACCCAGTAACCTGATCTCATCACGCCACATCTGTTCAGCTGTGAACCCGTGAGGTGCAGGTGCTCGTGGGTAGGTGTCGTCATCCATATTTGATGAGTGTTGCAGGTTTTCTGTGTAAGGTTTAAATTTTACATTGGTTTTAACTATAAGACTGACTCCAGTTACCTCCCCCCTCTACATTAATAATGAACACTGAGCTTATGCATATGAATTTGTTAACTTGGACTTAACTAACCTCTCTAATACTCACTATAAAGGCACCGTTTCACTGTATTATCCAAATGGCAATCACCAAGGCTGACTGTTGAAACTTGGAAATGCTGTTCTCCTAATGGCCACTAGATGCTGGCTGTGTAATGTAATAATAATAATAAAAATAATAATAATGATAATAATCATGTGTTTCTATAACAGATACAACATGCAAAACAACATAAAAACCAAAGCAGACAACCACAATATTGCAATAAAAAAAGAAAAGAAAAACTGGTTAAAGAAAGAGGAAGTCAAATTAACTAAAATGTAATTTGTACAATTGAAGTGTAATTTGAGAAGCTATTTATGGAGGATACAAACTAGTTAAGAAGCTAGCTAAGTGGATCTTCTCAGGCAGCCTGGGGGCCTTAACGGGAAAGGGTCGGTCCACTCTGGTCCCCATTCTGTAAAAGTGTGTAAGGACTTGAATAGCCATGCAACGTTTCATAAATGAGCAATAACATATAAAACACTTATTAACAACAATTAAATTCTAAAACAAAAAGGCAGTATAAAGAAGCCAAAGCTGGTGTAATCTTGGCATGTGGATAGCTCACCTGGTAGACCTATGTACCAAGGCTGAGTCCTTACTGCAGTGGCCATGGGTTTGACTCTGACCTGTGGCCCTTTGCTGCGTGTCGTCTCCTCTCTCTCCCCCTTTCCTGTCGCTCTTTAGTTGTCACTGTCAATTGAATGCAATAAAAGCCCCTAAAAATATATATATTTTTTTTTTAAAAAGCATGTGTAATATGATTCCATCTCTTAGTCATAGATTTAATAAGGGGTGCTTTCACATCCAAGCTGTTTGGTGCAGTTCATACAAACAATGTTGTGTTTGTCTGTTTGACTTGGTTCATTTAGAGTCAGGCAATCTGGTGATTGAGGGAATGTTCAAAGATCATGTATGCAGCATGTGAATATGTATTGAGGGACACATCAGAAAATGAAACAATGTTAAATATAAAATATAATATCTAACATTTCAGCATTAAATGTCTAAAAACACTAGACCTATGTTACATATTGTCGTGACTTGTGTACTTACATTTTCCCAGATGTTTCTGACAATGTTGAAACCCAATTTCCTACTTGCCTCTCGTTGCTGTAACTTCCGGGTAATCACGTGTTATGCCAGATACTTCAGAGAATAATTAAGCCTGACATAAACAAAACTTGAATACATTACCTCGTCTGTGAGTCACATCGGACACATTTTCATAGGCAATAGTGGTTGTTTTAATAATGAAAACAACTCCCATGATCCCATGCTACTTAACAATGTCATCAAACTAGTCTTTTTATATTGTTTTGATATGAGATATAAAGTTATCATGATGCTTACAGACCCAGCTTGCATCAACCTAATTTCCTGCAGCAGTCATTTGTTTTTTAGCCCAGCAAAAGAAAACAGTCTCTAGCTGGGGCAGTCTAGCAGCTAAAGAGACAATTAGACAGTTATTTGCGAACTTGCATACGTATACGTATATGTAAATATCTGTTACCAGCCCTAAACCAAATAAGGGTTTATTTTAATAAAACACAAAAGGAAACCAGTTACTGTCCTAACAAGAATATTACTTGTAACATCTTGTGCAGCAGATATTCAATTAAAAAAGGCTCTATCTGCATTTAGACTTAGGTATTATACTTAATTATCTCAACTGACTGTAACAGCAGGAGCACAGCAGTCTGCCCCGTCTGTATGTTGAGGTGGCATTCAGACTCAGACAGCTCCTGTAATTGGGGAGACAAAGAAAGAAGAGCGAGCTAGGTTTTAACAATCCCACGTCAGCAAGGCTCCATCAGCCGTGAAACAAAAGGGACCCAGTGATTTATCCAGCAGAAGGAGGAGGGGCGAAGGCAGAGAGGAATTATCCGGAAAGGTCATCCTCAATTTCTGTCCAGAAATGATCTTTTCCCACTATGTAATAAACATTTATCTGATCCCTTTATTGGCTTTATTAGATCTGACAGTTTAGTTAAGCCATTTCCAGCCGCCGCCGCGGGTCGTGACAGTTAACGTTGCGCAAAAAGTTCCATTGCCTAGGATTGTATTCACTGGACTGAAGGGGCAAGGACAGTAGGTCTGGGCCTGGCATTATTACCTCTGTGAAACAACGGCTCTGCAGACCTGCTCATGCACATTTAGATGCCCATAAATATCCCTCCAGCACATGGCAGAGCAGAACATCCAGACACTGGAGCTGACTGGGTGTTGTGTTTAAGGAGAGCATCTGAATGTCAATTGGACGTGATTATTGTAGAAGCACTTCAGTAAGACGTAACTAGGTTCGACAAAATAATGTAAAGATCTCAAAAATATAAAAACTGGAATTAATTTTTAGCATATAAATATGTGTTGTTTTTGTTATATGGCAACTTCAATTTAATTTTGAGTTTTTAAAGGAATATACAAGAACAAAATACTGAAATAAAACTCAAAACTTTAAGCACAATATGTTATTCCATGAATAGAAAATGTTCAATCTGCATTTGGATCTGGATCAAATTAGCTAAAGTGACAATTATGGGATAAAATGTACAAATGAGTGTATATTACTGAAAAAGAAAATGTATTTTAGAAGTTAGAAATCTGCACCGAAGACAAATCACTTACTTTGTTTTGTTTCCAGTATCTAACTCACTCGTCTATCAGATATTATTGAAATAAAGGTTTACCTCAATAAAGGTTTTGAGATGTCCCGCAGATACATCCAAACAACAGGACACGAAATCTGACCTCTGTGGAAGTTCCATAATGTGTTGTATTTTTTATTTGAGAAATGGAATATGCAGATATAATTTTTAGATGGATATGATTTTTTGTTTGTCAAAAGTAGGCAGGACTTAGATAGTATGAGTCTCTGGAGAATCATAGCGCTAGAAATAACTTCCAAGAAAGTACTGTGCACACAGATATCCCAACACACCTCTGACACACAAACTAGTCACTGATTGGTTTAATATGATGGGAGAGGTTAGCTAGCTGCCCCAAATTTGATTTCATTGGAAATCTTCATATATACAGTTTTGAAAAATAAGACAGGACCTTCGTTAGACACACACCAAGATATGACTGAACAAAGCAGGCACAGACTAAAAACTGCAAAACATACTTGATTTAGCTATTTTAAAGTCTTCTATCATGACATGTTTGACTACCTCCAGTATGCGTAAAAACTTTAATCGAGACAAACACCATCTTTGGAATAAATGGACACACTCGTCTGAATGTATGGTATTCACAGGTCAATATGCTGGTGAAATTAATGAAAGTAACCTGCCATATAGTGATTAGCAGGTTACAAATCCTTTCTAAACGCTGATAAATGTTGCTTTAAGATGCTTTAAGATGCTCTGCTGTCCTTTTGTAATGACAGCCAATCCTGCTGTTGATGCTTGCATCAGTATGCAGCGATAATGGTGAGGTTGCAGAAGCAGTTGGGGTTGTAAACAACGTCTGTCATTCAGTTTAATAGACTTGGGGGCATTGTAATGGCTTTGTACCGCTTTCACATTCACTGCACCAAATGTGTAGAGTAAAGCGCTGGAAGATCATTTTACCTTGAAAATAGATTAAATAAACCTTTCATCTCTTTCATAGCTCTATCTTCAAGGACGCCCCCCCTGCTAACCCCCTACCCCTCAACCCCCTCCCTCCTGACTGCAGAATATATTCTGTCTCTATTTCAATAATTTGTGCGGGCAAATGACAAAAGGTCTTTGAAATGAATTCTTATTTGTCTATTTGAATGTTTCTGTATTTGCTCAGCTGTCGTCGGGTGAAATACAGTCCATCTCCGCTACATTACCAGCCGCCTCCTTCCCCAGCTTGACTGATAAGAACACCACATACAGTATTTTCAATCCTCTTCCAAATAATGACCAGCCTGGGTGAGCTTGTTCCTCCTATTTGAGAAAGTGCTTCTTATTAGTGAGATTTATGAGGCCTCCACGTCTCCACTCTTGTGGTGGACCAGCCACCTCAGAATTAGTCATTGGCATTCCAAGGTTAATTAGGTTGATCATGTCTTTAAATAGCAGGATCATCATTGCTCTTCTCTTTTGCCTGGCTCTCTACTCCCCCTGGTTCCCTCTGCCGGATTGCAGGAAGACTGCTCATCGGCTGGGCTCCCATTCAGGAGCTGTCATGTTTTTTTTCCCCCGTTTTTTTTTTTTTTTTAACCAAATCCTGGCTCTCAATGTGGGGCAGGCGGGCTAAGTTAGCGCGAAAGTGAAGTTGTCACTCAGAGACAGAGGAGGTGCGGTGCAGTGTGGGCCGGAGGAGCTAACGGTTTGCCTGCGCCTCGCCTCCAATCCAGACCATCTGTGGCCCCAGCTGGAGTGCCAGCGATGGTCTGGCACTTGTACCGCGCCATATTTACAGATCTAAACACAAATGGCTACTGCCTGATTGTTTCACGATTCATTAGTCAGACAAGCTCGGCTCTCGCGCCAGCCCAGCTGTTACAGAGTAAACCTTTGTCACTTAATAGGGCTGCTTATTGCCTCCCCATCAAACGTATTGATCTGTGGCCTCCTCCTTTAAGGTGAGGTGACTCGGAGTATGGGGACAGACAGGAGGAGGAGACAGTGACATGGTGGGGTCAAGGGGATGTACGCAGGGTTTATTAAAACATGATCCACCAGGAGAGATGTGAATGAGAACAGAAAAAAAGTCAACAATTGATTTTAGGCAGCTTTTTCATATCACATGGTGTTGTTATGTCTCTGTGGTCTCTCAGGAATTTGTTCACACTTCACCTTGTAAAACATTTTACTTCCAACCAAATACACAGCTGATTTCATTTAAAACCTCTCCTGATTTCAATACTACAGAAAAGGTCCACACCATTGTGTGAAGTCATGAGTGGAAATTTGCCATGTTTAACACCAAAACTGAAAACAAAAATTCTGATTTGACAAATATGCTGACCTCTAGGAGAATAGGAGAATATAAAATTTTATAACAGAGAGTACACATACCTTTATACACCTACACAACTGGATAATAACTGGGCCTAATTTGCAATAGTCATTAGCAAATAACAAAGTGGACTAAATTTAATGTCAGGCTACGCTCATATAGGAGCCTGTAGTTCATTTATTCAGCTGCTTTGTATAAAGTTAACATAGCACATTACTTTATATCATATACCAAAAAGTCTGTGGACACCCCTTTCTAAATCTAAATGCTGCAGCACACAATGATATTTTAAACAAGAGTGTGCTTAAAACTTTATGGAAACTATTTGGGGAAGGCCCTTTCAACATGGCAGAGTCCCCATGTACAAAGCCAGGTCCATGAAGAACTAGTTTTTCCCAGTTGTGGTGTGGAAGATCTTGACTGATCAGCACAGTCCTGATCCAGCACCTGTGGGATGAACTGGAACACCGACTGTGAGCCAGACTTTATCACCCAGCATCAGTGTTGGACCTCACTTATGTTAATAGGAGTAAATTGTTGAAGTCAGGTTCCAACAATCCATCTGCTGGAAAACCCGAAACCAGAAGAGTAGAGGCTGTTATAGCAGCATATCATGACATGTTCAGCAGTCACATACAGGTGTCATGTTCAGGTGTCTTAATACAGTCCTTGTAGTGTATTTATGTCACCATTAAATGTATCTACACTATACAAATGGACTTTTATTGCACTTTGTTATGTGCCCTACCTTGCACAAAGGCAGGTAATAGTCCCAGAGTAGCCAGAGCCAAGGCCCTACAGTGCCTGATATAGCAGGAACAGCAGCCTCAGCAATAAGTGTGTCATCACAAAATAAAAGCTGTCCTCAAACTTACGGACCCATTCCTTAGAAGACGAAGAGAGGGGGAAAAAACAAAAAAGTCAATCTTCAGGTCAAGCGTTTTACACTGGTTAGTGGAAGAGGGTGTATTGATTTCACATTAAGAGCACCAGGACGGGCTCCACACTATAAAGTAATTCACTGATCTGGACCTCAAAGACAAGCTCAGCTATTGGCTTTCTGCCATTCTCGATCCGGCTCAGTAGAATCTATGAACATCAGCTGAGCGTGCGGCGTATGCTGGCCTGAGCGGCGACACTGATCCGAAAGCATTTTTGTGTGTAAATTTGTCACAGCTGAACACATTAAGGGTTGAGGTGGGCAGGGTCAGGGGTCATGCAGAGGGGGATAACAATGGTGCTAAGAGGAAAATCCCAATGGAGCAACGAGGGTGGGATTTAACACCGTGACATCTGTATTGACTCGCAGTCGTCTCTGCTACAACATGCATGTACAGACGTACTGTCTCTCTCGACAGTATACGACACGTATACGGTAGAATAAGCATTACACGTCTCAGAACTTTAAATACCTGATTTAATTAACATGTTATTAGCTAATTAGCGCATGTTGATTAATGCTCTATTAATTCTCCTCTGACCCAATTGAATTCTCAGTGGCTACATTGGACATTAAAGTGGCAAACGGTGTAATTAGTGGCAGCCCGGGCTCTGGCGGGTGTGCAGCTGTGCAGAATTTAGATGATTTACAAATTAAACCCAAATTTCTTCTTGTGATGTTCTTCTGATGGTAAACTCATTTAATGTTTACTTAAATTTCTGTTGTTTTCTTGTATAATGAACTTGTTGTACTGTGTAAACTTTGTCTGCATGCATTACAGTAATGTGTCTTTTTGGGTCTTCCTGTGTGTGTGTGTGTGTACATGCTTTAGTGGTAGTGGAAGTTGTATTCAAATTATTTACTTAAATAACGATTATATGATACCACACTATGGAGGTACTCCATTACAAGGTTTCAAAAT
>NW_023339718.1:20374414-20375614 GCF_004916995.1 Morone saxatilis
GATCTAATTTTAACAGTTTATTTACTTGGTAATTTATTAATTAATCTTAATCTGCAACTTCAAGAGTAAAAGTGTAAAAGTACAATATCTCAAATGTAGGAGAGTAGAAGTATAAAGAAACTCAGAATTGCCCATAAGTACTGTATTTAGGTACTGTAAATGTATTTAGGTATTTACATTCCACTGCTTGTTATTAGTTTTCCTCCACGTGTATGTATATTATGTGTGTGTCAGTATGTGTGTATAAGACAAGGTGTTTATGCAAATGTGGGTTTGCATATGTGCAGGTGTGTTTGTGCACGTATCCATGTGAGTTTAGGGCGTGCGTGTGTATGTGTGTGTGTTGCTTTTCTGCACACACACACATACACAGACACACATACACACAGAGACAGCTCAGGCTTTGTACAGCTGCCGACCCTCAGAGAGGCGTGCTGGGGGCAGCGTGAGCCTCCAGTGCATCTATCATCACGCTGACAGGGCTGCCGTCCCCACACACTGTTCAAAGTGAGATCTTCAGTATGGCTGCTTAGCAAATAATTGATGGGGTGCTTCCCGGTTTTTAAGGAGAGGAGCAGTTAGACGGCAGGCCAGCGACAAGCACTTTTAAAGTGACGCGTGAATCACTCTTTCATGACCCATAAAGCCATCTGGAATAACAAAGCACCCGGCTCCCGTTTGGGTCTGTATTCAGAGTTTCAGAGAGTTGCTCTTTTTTATTTTAAGCGACGATGCCTTGTCCCTGACACCCTGGTTGTTTAATTTGTCTTTTATTAACTCTGTTGCCTCTTGTCATATATCTGTGAATAAAGGCTAGAAAGAAGTCATGTTTGTACTTCTGTCTGTTAGCAAATATTTATAAATACAGTAAATAAACAATATCTAAAAGTTGGAATTTGGTGGACAAGCAGCTGTGCAACTTCTGCAACTTTCTGTCATAAGATGCTTTTTCTATTTTGTAATGTACTGCCATACTTAATAATAATTCATAAAACAAACAGTAAACCCAAACAAGATTTACAGAGGTCCTAACGGATTGTTTTAATCCAAAATGAAATTTACAAAGCATGAGTGGTGGCAGGGGCCGAAAAGAAACTTTAAATAGAATGTTAATTGTAAACCTGCAGCTATAAAAAACTACAGCTGTAACACTTTTGCCTGCAGGTGGCGAAAGACTTACAAGTGGAGGTGGCAACATCA
>NW_023339718.1:20375682-20388811 GCF_004916995.1 Morone saxatilis
GGAGCAGGTTGACAGGTGTAGAAATGACAACACCTGAACAGCTCCCCCTTGTGGAGAATCTTACGCCGCTAAACGTGAGTGAGTAACAAGCCGTTTAATTAGTTGCTTTGCATCTGAAAAAGATTTTGAAGTTTGAAAATATTTGTTTTCTTTTTTAACTTTTAAATTGAGACTTTTGCTGAAAAGGAACCACTTTCACCACAAGTGACAATTATAAGATAATGTTGAATGTTAAAATGTAGTGTAAATGTAGCACAAACAGATAAGAATCTATCTCAAGTTAGCCACCATTAGCCACCATAACCTACTGGCCAGACCAGACCAAGTAAGTCTACCGAGCAAAAGTGTGTTTTATTGCTCATGAATTCAGCCTCTCATATCTAAGAATGTGTTCCTCTTGTAAACGTTACATGAAACATCAGCCGTGAGCTAGGAGGGAACTTGGGGATTGTGGGATGCTGACAGATGGAACAAGAACATCCGATAGTGTGCTCTACTGCCAACAGATAAATGTCTAAGATGTAAAAATGTAAAGTATTTACTGAAATCAAGAGATCTGAGCTAGTCACAAGTTTCTAGAAGCAGAACCCCAAAAAGTTCTTTGTGATCTGTTCCAGAAAAAAATGACTCCTCTTGGCCTGACATCTGTATCGACAGAACATAGTGAACAGTGAAGTGTGATGCCTGCAACGTCTGCATGCTGTCTTTCCACTTCCTGTTATTGTCCAGCATGTTTGAATGGCGTCTGGAGCCCACTGCACCTTCCCAGCAGATGGACTGCAAATATGGCCTCTGATTTATCTGGCCACTGATTAACTGTGAGAAAACAACACTCCACCAAATGTGTATGTGTATGTGTGTGGTGGGTGGCGGTGGTGGGGAGGACGCTAATATATTCATGAAAATGTATTCATAAAAAATGATAATTGTGATCGAAACCCCTCCGTGGCTCAGAGGATGAGTCAATAAAAAGCAGGCGAAATTGACAGGCGCCTGTTATATGGACAGCACTTGCAATAACAGATGGGGGGGCAGAGGGATGGACTGTGCACGGGCGCCTGATTGATCACACCAAAGTGGGTGAGTGTTAAAATGTTACGCAACAAGCTTTTATTTCCTTCCCTTGCACTACCTCATCATACATGATTATTCTACAGTGAGAGGAATATTTTGTTAAATCTATTTTCAGGATCCCACAGCTCAGATCTTAACACTTTCCATCATTATTCACCTGCAGCCGTGTGCTACCAAGTCCTTTAGAGGTAATTCCACTCACTTTAAGTGGCATCAGATCAAAATATTAATGTTAATGTGTAGAAACTAACAAGGTTGATACTTTGAGATGAGTTTGCACTCTCTGCAAAGTTTTTTATTTTTTTTATTTTACTCGTCAGACTTCAGCTCCCTCGTTGTGTGAGCGTTAAGCGGCGAGTTGGACAAGACTCAGACATAGATGAATGTCAGCCATTATCGCGGGCGGCCATTTGTGCTGGTATTTGACTCACTAATGATCGTCTTCCAGGCAGGGTTCATCAGCTTCAACGCAGACACACACACACACTCAGACTCAGATTCAAACTTGGGGCTAATTTGTCCCTCTAGTTTATCATTTCACCATAAGAATCAGCTCATCCGCACATGCACACCCTCCCTGTTTGCCTTTTAAAGCACTCAGTCAGTATATGTGTTTTATGTGTTTTGTGGAGGGAGTTTGGCAACAGGTCTTGCAGTGTTGGAGGTATGATATCAGTCCTGAAGGACTCCTGGCCCGTTCGGATCCCCTGTTGGTCCGTGCCAGCCTTTTGTGTTGGCAGGCCCACCTGGACCCAGCACCTGCTTCTGTCACTGGACATGGCAGGGTGACGAGTGTTGGGAGGAGGGTATTTGTTTATTTGTAAGTGCCTTAGAAAAAAATCACTCAAGCTGCACCAGGATAAATCTTTATGTGAGAATAAATAGGTAGCTGTTGGTTAGTATGGCCAGTTAGAACTTGAACTTTAAAGCAGCATTAATTGACAACAAGGAACAAACAAACTTCCAGCTGACATGGAACAACATTATCATTCATTTGGAGTTGTGTTACTGGTTACCTGATGAATTTAAGTCCAATATTCCTCTTAACTCTGTTTTAGTCTCCAACAACTCAAAAATCTTTAAAGCTCTAAAAACATGTATGTTTGCTATATATTAACTTTGAACTGACTGCCATTTGTCTCAGTGGGTCAAATAATCTGGACAACTTCTGTCCATAGAGAAATTACAACAAGCCTGAAACAAACCCGGGGGCAGCTAGTGATGCATTTGAACAATTGGTTGTAGTAATGGTCCATATTTTACTGAAAGGGACTACCTGTCAATTATTTGTTGTTTGGGTATTGGCTGATCCAGTCCCCTGCTCAGGAATTTTAGGATACACCCACTGATGACCTGTTCAGGATGAGGAGCATGGATGGTTTGGTTAGGGTGTCCTAAAACCCAACCAGTCTTCAGTAAGAGAAGAGAGCTTTCTTTTAGAGCTAGATTTGGGCTTGGACCCGGGGTCGGGTCGGGCCTAATTTTTCAGGTCCAGTTTATTAAAAACTAATTAAAGAGCCGATCAGAGCAAAGTCTTTGAGTAGTTCAAATTAAAGCTGATTCTTAATGATGCAATAACAAGAGTTACAACATGGTTTTGATTGGTTGTTGTAACATTGCTTGCCATGTACGACCACCACACACTGGTAGAGATGAGGGGAGTGTAGTGGGGGGCACAAATGGAGAAAGAGAGGGAGAGAGAGACAGTTGGCAGCAAAGTCTGAGCCCTTCAGTAAGGTCAGCTCGTTCGCCCCACTCCAAAATATCCCTGGGAGAGAGAGAGTGGAAGTACATTATACCTAATGATGCCTCGCCAAGAGTTGCTGAGTGTTGGGCATCGAGCAAGAGAACAGGGGGAGATATATGGCCAGGACCCAGGAGGTGAGAGAGAGAGGCGGGGGGTGAGGGGAGAGAGAGAGAAAAGGAAAAATGGTATGGTTAGAGCTACACTGTAAATAAATATATAATCATGTTGTGACAAAATTCTGACATTGAGATTTCATGGTCTACAGTCTGGTGTCTAAATATTTGATTTTTGAGTTTTGTATTTTTACCAAAAATCTGTTACATGTGTTAAATTTGGTAACATATTTTTTTTCCTTTTGCAAAGAAAATTTTATTCTGAACCTTTGGGAACAGTATATTTCACAAAGCCATTTAAAGTCAATGCCTTTTTGATGCCCTGCCATATTTTACCCCCCTACAATGTATGCCAAAAAAATCTATTTCTTTGTATTTTTCATATTAAAATCCAATAATTCCTCTAAAACAAAATGTAACGCATGCTTACATAAGTTTCAAACCAATAATATCATGACATCCACCCATTAATCATTCTCCAACTTTTAGCGATACAGAGCACCTCAACTCTGCTAACATCTGCTGTAGTGTGTAAACGGAACAGGCTCAGCAGCCTACCAGTGAACATGGCCAGACCCAGACTAAACACAGATCACAGATTTTTTTGATGGAAAAAACGTCTTGGTACTGTATTCCCTGTCATTAAGCAACCATACGTTGGAATCAGGCATCGGGTTCACTGCTCCCAGTCACTACCGTGACAAGTCCTTCCCTAGCTGCCTGTTTTTACAGGAAATATTTAAATTTACGGAAGCAAATAGCGCTCTGCTTTCTGTTTCATGCTCAAAGGTCCACTTATTAGCCTTCAGAGCTTTCAACCACTTGGCTCAGGTGTGATCAAGTGGGTTTCTTCTCTTTGTCTTTCAAACAACTGCACAAGGATTCACCTCTGAGACAACATTTTAGACCATCATGGGTTCTTGAAACTTGCCACTGAAACCCAGACTAAGGTATTTATATACAAAATTCAAAGAAACTACTAAAAATGTTTGTCTTTTCATCAGCTTCCAAACGGATGTTAAATAAAAGCTCTTATCTGTTTAATAAAAGGCCTATACCATCTTGATATGTACCTGTATACTCTAAGTCCTTCAAATGAAACAACAAAATACATAGTTTTTCTATAACTGCCTTTCAGAACGAGACATTGTAAGCCTTTTCTTAACTGACACCGCTATGGTTAAAGTTTGGCAAGTTTAGGCACAATAACAACTTATAATACTGTCATATTTTAGGGAGGTCACACACACACACACACATCCACAGTCAACTTGAGAGCAGCTCAGCAGCGCTCCAGCACAATTGAGATACATGAACAAATATGAATATTTAATATTTAAGTGTTTATTAATTATTCATAAAACCGGCACTTTGCAAATGGATTCAATTAATTATGTTGATAGAATTAGACTAGATTTGGAGGTTAATATAATAATGTTTGTATTATATTTGCTGTAATGGATTCAAAGCCAGCTCCTATTAATTGGATTGATGACAGTTCAAAGCCGCCAGGGTCATTTGTGCATCAAGTCTTTACATAAGTCAAGTTGGATGAAGCGTGTGCATGACTTAAGAGGAGATGCCAAAGTCTCCTTCTATTGTAGTCCAACACTGTGAATGAAAGGATGCTACATAATAGATGTGCAAAAGCACACTGTGTCTGGTATAGCACAAATTTGCCTTCATTTGTCCTTTGTTAATACCATAACTTAGGTTAATAACAGTCTTTAACATTACACATATAATCCAAATTAGGTTTTTAACTTAGTTTGTATCTCAACAAACTTACTGTCAAAAGCCAACAAAAGTAAGTGAAGTGTTCAGACAAGTACATAACCAAATATAAGTGTTAATCACTTGTGTTGGTTCTGGCTCCATAAAGATGAGCAGCAAATCAGCAAGTCAACAGGAATAGGGACCTCTGTCATATAATCTGTTTCAACAGACAGTTGTCATTACAAGTATTTGCTGACACTGAAGTCCTACTGCACATACTGCACACACTGGACCTTGTTCAAGAAGAGAATCAAACATTGCAAAAGTGCATTATCAGTAGTGCAATCTATTCTTGACTGCTCATGAAACAGCATTTATTTGAGTAGATTTAACATTTCGAGTTGATTTTATCTCTAA
The DNA here is from genome assembly GCF_004916995.1 of Morone saxatilis. Taxonomy (NCBI): domain Eukaryota; kingdom Metazoa; phylum Chordata; class Actinopteri; family Moronidae; genus Morone; species Morone saxatilis. The sequence continues at coordinate 20,380,750 of NW_023339718.1, forward strand.
ATTAAGTCAAAGAAACATTGGACCACCCCCCCACCCTCCAAAAAAAGAAAAAAAAAGAGTTAGCCACGAGTAACAATGCCATCAAGAGGGTTTCTGTGCTTGTGTGATGTAATAACTTTGCAACATCCTCTGTGGTTCATGCTGTGAGCTCTTGACTTGCATTAGCAGCCCCAGCATTAATTAGCCAATTAGACACCTTCTTTAACTTAGCAACAGCATAATGTGTCTCATATCCATGTTTTCTGTTGTTCCCTTCTCCTGTCAAGGTCACTAGTCGTTGAGCTTTGACCTCTCATGGCTGTTAGGCAGTATGATAGGGGACACGTCGCTTAAAGGGGAGCAGAGATGTTTTATTATTTATTTTGGATTTTTACCTCACTTCAGATTTGCACATTTTATGTTCAGCTTGGCCTCGAGTTTTACACTTGAACTTTACAGAATCTCATTCACAACTACCTAATAATCATTTATTCATATTATTCCAACTCTTTTTGGAATTTTGAAACCCTTCCCTTTTGTACAATATTTCTTTTGCTTTCATGCATTAAACTCAAAGGGTTGTAAACTTTGTTCATATGGTTCTAGTATGGTCAGAAGGTTAGCTTGGTTTTCTGATAAAATTACGTCCATATTGGCTATTTGTTGAATATCCCTGTCCCCTAATGGAGATTGTACTCTGACTGCAGCTATGCAAAAATATTCCATCTATTTACTGATGAAATTGGTTTTGTAAATTAATTTTTAAACACAAATGTATCCCAGAGTTGGTGTTTAGACCCTTTTCCCACCCTGACAACAATATAAATCAACAGGAAACCGTAAATCTTTTTCAATACCTGCCACTAAATTGGGCAAATTTGAGAATGTAGAATTACCAGCAGAAAGTACCAGCGATCAGCAGCTTCAATCCAGACATGAGCCCTTAAAAACCCCAATCAGTCAAACTCTAGTTTCAAGTGGTCCTGTCCCTCCTTTCAGCCCTGTGCCAACACACTTCCTCGCCTTTAAAATCATATTACATTTGCTGAGGCTTGCGTATAAATTTTCCCTGCGTCTCATCAGGGCCCCCCGCTCAGTATGGCCTCTCCTCTGACTGATATTGGCTCATCATACTTAATCTAGGGTGAAATTTCCTAGTCTGTGCTAAATGACTTGCAGCCTTCACGAGAGAGGAGATATTTATTTTTCTCAGGGCTAATGACCTGTCCCCCGGACCCACCCACTGATGGTTATTTACTAGGGCCCAGATGCTTGGGCTCAAAATGAGTGGTAATGTCAGCGGGCGCCATCCTTCATCGGGCCGCCCCTGATTGAATCCGAGTGATCCCATTGACATTGACTCTGTGACTTTTAAGGCCATTACCTTCCACCGCCCACGATGATCACCTCATCATCGCTTCCGAGCTGACAGCTGATTAGCAACAAATTACTGACAGGAGAAGGCTCTGACACCGGGTGCAAGAGGTTGGAGAGTGTGTGTGTGCAGAAAGAGGTGGAGGAGAAGGGGGGTTGCCAAGGAGTCAGGGGCCTCCTCCTCCTCACATACACACACAGAGTCAGACATCCCGCATACACTCAAAGTAATAGCCGTGTCTATGATGCAGCGGTGCCCTCGCCACTAAGCTCATGGTAATGTAATAAGTGTGGAGGGAAAACGCCAGGGCTCATATGGTTAGCCTTCCTGCAACGAGTACACAAGCAGCTGCTCCTTATTGGTGGAGAGGGAGCACTCTTTATTTCTGTGGCTTTCTGTTTTGGTTGATTCATAAAGACACAATGTAGAAAGTAAAGGTTCACCAGTAAAAGTTTCAAAGGTGGACTGGTGAGTTCAACAACAGAAAAAAGCCCAAAACTGCCTTTAAATAGAACATTACAGAAGTGGAAATATCTCACTCTTGGTGATGGTGTTCCTCAAGGGACCTTGTGGGGTTCCCAAAGTTGCACATCTGTCTGCTCAGCTCTGCATGTGCACAGAGAAGAGCAAAAAGAGTTGGGAAAATCCCATTAACACCTTTCAAAACAGTGGTTATAAAGTGCTTTACAGAAGAAGAAAAGAGGAAATAAAAGATGCAGACCACAAAACAAACAATACAAAGACATAGAGGTACTGTTATATTTAGAATTAGGAGCTTTTATCTTTTCTTTTATTTCACTACTGTAAACTGAGCACAAGACTTTGCAGAACAGCAGCCACTCACAAGTGGCAATCACAAGATAATAGCACATTGAATTCCCCATGAATTCTCTTGAGTCAGTTGCTTTAGTCACAAATGGTCCCTCAATATTACAACATTAGTCCAAAATCTCCCCGCCTGAGGCAGTAGCCACATAGTTGTGCAACATCGTAGGCAAAGTTCTGCTGGCTAAACAACAAAAACACCAAAAAAACCCTGAAAACATGGTAAAACTTCCAGCTTCCAAGCGTGGAGTCAGGTCCTGGACAGCCAGTAATGTTATCCATCAACATGGAGCTTGAACAGTTAGTCCTTGTTAAGATAGCAGTCCATAGAAAAATGTACACACATTGGCATCTAAAAGAGTTAGTTTGCATTAACTAACAACCTGTCGTTCTTGGACTGCTGTTTTCCTTCAGCAACAATATTCTCACTCAATGCCTTCAACGATCCTCCAAAAAGCCTCCAGCCGGTCACAGACATCCACTTCCTCCTGAGGCACAAGCAAATCGCCCTTGTCTCCTGTAGGAGCATCTGTCTGGGCCTCCAGCCCTCTAGGACCAGACAAGATGGTGGGAGATGAGTAGGGCGATGCTCCATTTGCTGCCAACAGGATCCATTTTTAATGCTTGGGGGCAATTGAAAGCCCCCTTTTAATTACACATTGGCCCCAGTATACCAGGAGTCATGGATGGAGGGAATGGGAAGTGTTTGAGGGCTCACTGGCCTCCTAGGTGCTTTGGTTCTGGTCTGGGGACTTCAGTGAGATGCTGGAGTTGACAGCTGACCTCAGCACTGTGAGTTTAAAGAAGTTTAAAGTCCCAGAGGTGCCTGAAAGGAGGATGAAATGGTCTCCACTTGTGTCTCTCAGGGACAGATACAGGACTGAACTGGCTGGAAAAGCACTTTCCTGCAATTACAGAGGCCGAACATCTCACATACATCCCACCAGTGGATCACCATGATGGATCAAGACTGTTAGACATTAAGAGATGCTGACACAGGTGGATTTTTACCTCTCAGGTGCTTGCCTGCAGGGACCAGGGTGCAATGAAGTCACATATAGAGCTGCAGGCCTACAGAAGGCTTCAGAATAACAACTCATTGTGTTGGAAATGGAAACAGCAATGATTTTAATTAAACATGGTTCCCATTTTAAAAACAGATCAAATACTTACATTATCTACTTCTGATGGTGATTTTGGTCTAGTGGCCGCACTTGGTGTTGCAGGATCACTTGCCGGCCACTCATCCAAAAAAAAAACCTTTTCCCATACACAGTCATTACAAAAGGGACTGCTTTAAAATGATGATAAAATGTTTCTCACAAACACATCAACATTACTCTGAATGAAGTGCCAGCTTGAGATACGGTATTAAGTTCTTGTAATGCGTCCAATGGTGTGTTACCATACTGTGAAGAATTTGGATTATCTTTTGAGCTGTGAGTATAGTGGCTGTTTATCTTGGGTTTGTGTTGGGCAAAGAATATATTTCAGCACTGCCATGGATTGTGCACGTCACAACAGTAGTCCAGTGATTAATTTTTGGACATTGGTAAAGTTGGGGGACTAAAATTGAAGCTACATAGGGCAACCCTACACTATTTTCATAATGTTTTCACTATTATTTCATTTTTTGATTAATGGTTTAATTCATTTAGTTAATTTCGTTTAATTGCTGGGATCTGTGGGCATGGAACTTTTGTTTTTCCTTTCAAATAATTATTTTATATACAGTAGTATGGTTAATGTTTACAACCTGTTTGAGCATCTAGTTGCTGATGTTTCTCACCCTAATGTTCTGGAAACTGCCCCCAGATCTCAGTAAATAAACTGCTAGTTTTTGAATAAACAAAAAGGTTTGAAGACAAATCTAAGACAATAGGTTGTAAAATGTCTGAAGACGAGTGATAATTCTTCAGTGTGTGATAGTAAAAGTGTTTGCTGTTGCCAGAAGACCTTTGAGTGCAGTGTCTGTTCAGCAGCATTACACTTGATGCCATACATCATCCTCTGTATGACACTGTGTCTCTGTTTGTCTGCTCCCTCCACTCAGCCAGCTGTAGCTGAACTTTTGCTGCTGCCATGCATCATGGCCGCTGTTTGATCAGCAGGGGGGTCGTGGACCGAGGTTAGCCTGGGCTCAGACCTGGTTTTCTCAGTCTGTGGCCTCTGAGAACATCAGGGCGTTTAAGACAGTGATGAAGCCTTCCCTCTGGTGGATTGGGTCACATTGGCGTGTCTGTCACTTAGCCCGGCTTACTCTCCCCTCTCTGTCTCCCTCTCTGTCTGCCTGTCAGGATGGCAGATGACAGCGGGGGCCACCGGGGGATCGCTGGCTCCTGGTGAAGCTCCATTTGCTGCCCTCCGTGGAGAATCCCCCCCACCAGCTGTATTTCAAGACCGTCGCACTGCTGTCACGGCAAAGACTCCGGCAACAAGGCGAGGCCTCTCCCATAAAACATCAAAAGCGTCCGCTGCAATGAAAACACAAGTGAGGGGGGCCTTGTCAATCTTTACAGCCCTTCTTCTAAGTGACTGTAGCCCACCGCCACTACACACAGCTTCCACGCTATTCATTCATTTTTCATGCTGCGCAGTCGGTGATCCAAAATGTGCCATCTATTCTGCAGCTGACATGTCCAAATGTCTGAGTTACCGTATAATGCCGAACATAACGGAGCTGTCTGTGAAAAGTTTTATGATATGGAAATATGTTAAGAGCCTCTGTGATGAATAGACATTATGGGGCCAGAAATAACACTAACACAAGCTCAGCGCATGCTTTGTTGTGGGCATTCAAAGGCCTTTTTACATCACAATAATGTTTGAGTGACATATGCTTTTACATGATGTACATCTTTAGATGCTGTACCAAACACAGTTTTACTCCTTGACATTGTAAGTACAGTCAGTGTCTGTATTAAGATTTAGTTGTTGGGCTTTTTACTTTCAGGTCAAAAACATTCACCAGTATGCAGTCAAAAGTTGAAGCTGGTTTCTTTTAACCTTAAAGGTGATCCCTCCTTGACTAAATTGTTTTATCTGCCTAAACATAACCAGAAAGTAACCATATTGTATTGTCTATGAACATAAACTTTATTCTCTTTTTTTTTTTTTTTTTACAGTTGTTTTACAATTTTGTTTCTTCGTCCTACCGATCTAAAAGATCTGATCTAGATCTGAAAGATTTCACTGCTGTATGAAGACATTCACACACACACGTTTGTAGTACTCCCCATCACTGACAATATTACACTAAATTCTAATCCTAACCTTAAAGGCCACATGAAATTACACCTATGTATATACTTTACTTTCATCATGTGATGTAAACAGGATATTAAGTCACTATATAACACCATGAGAAGTCTATGTAAAGGGAAAACTAATGGAATAATTCTCTATTTAATTTTGAGAAGCAGAGGAACAGAACGCTGTAAAAATGCCTGATGGCCCTATTTTGTTTAGACGTACGTTTAGGATATTAAAGTCACCACTTGAAGGGGTCCTAAAACATCAACAGTACATCAGCACGATAGCCACTAATCAAAAAGCATTAATTTTAATTCCTGACCCTAAAACAGCCCTGTAAAGAACTGAGGACCATCCAAAATATCCTCTTCAAGCTAAAATGTCTTCACAATGAAGGTCTACAAGTCAGCCTGGTTCTGATAGAGATAGAAGCACAGGAACACACACACCACCCCCACAGAGATGAATCCTGTATGCATTATGTCCAGACTGACAAGTAAAGAGGCCCTAGATTAACTGCTCCCCCCTCCAGACTTTTTTATCCCCTCCGTTCCAGGGGCCACGCTCATTTACATAAACAGATAATACTTGATAAAAATTTCCATTAGACAAAGGTGAAATGGATCAATTTCTGCTGCCAAGATAAATCTCACGTTTTACACCGACAGGGTCATTACACAAGCCACATTTCAGGAATAATGTATTTAAAAAGTCCGCCGATAGCGGCCATTTCCCGCTTTCCAATTACCTTAAAGAAAAGCTTATTCTGTGGACAATAAAGCACATTACGGCACAATATGATACAGTCCATAAAGATCAGCGTGTTTGATGAGAGGTTAGCGAAAGCTCAGCATATTTCGGAGGGGATGTCACAACCCCGTGGTTATCGCTGACACCTCGCTGTGCTCGCCATGCAAATGTCCTATTACGCCCAGTCCAAATAGATTAAGAGGCCTGTTCAGAAATAAACAGTTTTTTTCCTTTTTTTTCCTTCTCTCTCTCTCTTCCTCTCTTCAATGAAGGTGGGAAGAGAGAAAAATGGGAGGGGAACAAGAAGAAGAAGGGTTGGTTGGTTGAGAAGGGGGAGGTAGGGGTGAGGTGGATTGACAGGAGCGTGAGGTGATGCCAGCGGTCCGGGGCAGGGAGAGAACGGAAAAACTCATTAGTTTGCTTCCACCCCAATTCGCCGCTCTGGCTTTGACCTTGAGACATCCACTCCCCTCCGTGCCCTGCCCACTCACCCCCACCATCCACTCCCCCACCCTCACCCCCTGTCTCCTATTTTAGGTGAATCACACTGCAGGGTTTGGGTGAGAGTGAGGGGGGCGACGGGAGCTGAATGAGTCTTCCTCCACACTGCGGAATATTTCTACCCACAAAAATCAGCTTGTTTCAAGAATTTTCTAGAAATGATTGTCTGTATCCTAAAATAGAGTACTTATGATAATGCTTGAAACGAGTTAGCGGAACAATTAGCTGAGATTTTTAGCTTGAAGGTCCATTCTGACCTCAGAAATAGCAGTTGACCAAAACGTCTAATCATAAAGTCTTTGTTTTTTTCCGAAGCTTTCAGCCACATCTCATGGCCTTCCTCTGGTGGAGATTGCTCAGTTGTCATGGATGGTGTCTTTTATGTGACCACCTGTTATCACGTGACCAAAATTCCAGGTCATGTTACCATGTCAACTAAACAGAGCTTATTTACTGAGAAAGGCTAAGGATGTGGTACGTAAGTAGACGTTGTTATAAGAATTGTTTGACAGACAGCTGGAATATTTCTACTGCACTTGCACTGAAGGACTTTTTGACTTTAAAAATAAGGCTTCAAAGGGAAATTTATTTTGCATGCAATGAGTAATCAGTCACTCAGCCATCATGTCCATTAATAGTGTTAATGGACCCTAACTTAAGTATATTTACTTAAGTACTATGCTAACAAGAGCACAATTTTAGATACTTTCACGTGAGCATTTTCATTTTGTGCAACTTTATACTGTACTCATACTCCCACAGAATAAAATATTCCACTAATTGTATTTATAGTCAAGGGTACTTTGCACGTTTTTTCACATTCTATGCATGCAGTAAATTCACACACGATACACTGCGAAATATTTCACCACATAGTAGTAATAGTATAGGAGCTGTTTTTTGCACCACCTACTGTAGGCTAGCTACCACAATAAAATGCTGCTTACAGTAATGCAAAACACAGTATGAAAAGCGTTAATCTGCATGATTGTTAATCTTGCTTTTGTTACTACAGGTACACTTTTCTGCTAATACCATTGTCCTTTTACTGAGTAAAATTTTACTCAAACTTGTAATGGATTCATTTACATTGTCATATTCAGTTCAATACTGTAATAATACTGTAACAACTGAAACAAGTGTAGGAGAATTTACTGTTCTTTGTTATTGTTGTGGACTTTTGACATCACGTTCAGTTTATATGGTTTAGTGATAATTTACATCTACACAACTCAGATAGGACCAAAAATTTGGAGATAGTCATGGATGTATTTGGTATAAATGCAGCCAGAGTGCCTGAAACAGATCCAACGTGACCTCTCCTGGGGTGACAGGTTGAGGGATAACCTCCCCCACTGTCTCTCTCTCTCCCTTTCTCTT
>NW_023339718.1:20388877-20392794 GCF_004916995.1 Morone saxatilis
TGTGTGTGTGTGTGTCTCCCTTTTTCTCCATTATAAAGACAGAACAACCCCTCTGCTGTCAGCAAAGTGTCTCTCTTTTGTCCTGGCCGCCTCGCTGGCTGGAAACCCAAAATCTCTGCTTCCGTCCTGAGGACTTAACTTCTGAGGTATTCATTTTGTATTAAGATGAGCTGTAATGTTCCCTGTGTGGCAGCATGTGCTGTAGACTCACAGGGTCGAGATGCCTGCAGAGATGAGGGAAGAAACAAAAGAAATCAGCCGTAGAGATCTTTTCTGTCCCACCAACCACCTTCCCCCCTAACGCCAGGAGATATGAAACCCATTATCTTGATGGGATCAGGCAGCATCCATCTTAATACTGGATTGCATATGATGACAATGATGATCCTCAGAGCAACATGCTCCCAGCTCGAGAGCTTCCTGGCGGCTCGTTTGGAGCGAATCCCATGAGAAAAATCTATTTTTTTTTTCTTATTTTTTTTTTAAACAACCCACTTACAAAAAGGCTCGGCTTGTATCTCAATCTGGTTTAATCCAACTGTGAATTATTTATCAAACCAGATCTGTCTGCGTGCGCGTCTGTCCATCCACACATCCATTTTTCATCTTCCTCGGGTCCCAATCCTGTCATTTCCTTAATCATAACTTCAATTATTGCTCTGATCTAATGCACCAACTTTTAATAAATCATACCAGTTGAAACAGCCCCCAATTGGTGTGTTATTTATTATTGGCCTGATGCAGGAGCCAGTTTTGGGGGTCTCATACACTTAAACTCATGCGGAGAGTTGATGTCTCTATGGAGGACTCAGACAGAGATACCATAGCGCCACCTGCTGCCTGTAAAGGAAAGTAGAGGCTTCATTTTCCTCTCAGTCTGGTCTCTGATTCATTGCTCTGCAGCTGTGAGTCTTTTGTTGTAGCCACACAGTGAAACAGCAAGTAACAACTGGGTTTAGTCTGTGATTCACTGTATGTAAGTCACTTAGCTGCTCTTTCAGACATGTATTCTTGCTGAGATGTGCATTGTTTAGCTGTTTTTTTTTTTACTGGCTTTTAAATGTAAAACGACAGAATTAGTGAAAATCTAAAAATAGAGACAGTCCATGTGGTGATTTAGGACTCTGACCGTGTAATTGCAAGATCTCCAGTTTGAGTCTGGCCACCTTTTTCATGTCATTCCCCTTTTCTCTCCCCCTCATCTTCTGTCAGCTCTCTTCTTTTAACTGAAAGCAAAAAATGTTGTTAAGAAAATCCAAAATAGCATACAAAACAAAATGATGTTATGAATTCAAAGACACAATTTGAGTGCCATAAAAAACAAGGTTATCTTGTGCTGCTCAGGGCTGACCATGAAAACAAAGGATGTGATTAAGATTAAATCTAAAATTTGATTTTTTTCATTCTCATCTTTAATTATCTTTACCATAATCTGACAAAGTACAAAAAGTACCAAAAAATAGGGATTTATTTTCATGTTTAAATTAATGATTAATGATTTAGTATATTCCATATCTAAGGAGGTGAAGAGCTGCATAAAATGAGCACAATTGCATTAAAATATGAATTCTAATGATGACAATATTTAGCATTATATGCTACATGCCCACATACTGTACAGTCAGTGTCTCCTCACTGACAGACAGATTCGAGTCATCAGTTGTTTTATGTGAAGCAGCTCATGTTCAGTGTGTGTCCTTCTGCTGCTCTGCTGTTGTATTGATGTCCACAGCAGGTACAGAGTGACCTCCACAGGACACAAACTGAACTGCAGCCTGATGTCTGTCAGTCAAACCACATCTGAAAAACACAGAATGATTACTGATTTCCAACAGTGGCTCATTTATTTTTACTTTACTTTTTATCGCGGCAGCAAAGCTACAAAAAAAAGAGTTCATATTCAGAAAATATCTTGTGTATTTAATGAATAAGATAGAGTGGCACTGAATGAGTGTCTGATAAGTTGAACAAGTTTCTCTCTTTACTTTGACGAGATCCATCAGTTTAATTTTATATCCAAGTTAGATTTACACAGCGATTAACGTCCACAAGTTTGATAGATTTCAGTGAAGAGGCTGCTGTTTATTGCCCACCCTCAGAAGTTAGATTCTCATACTCATAAGTAATATCTCTTTTCAGCAGCCAAGCCAAGTGATAAATAAAAGACATTACAAATTGCTGCTGTATTGTCTCATGAATCTTCTTGTATAGTTTGGCTAAATAATTACAGAATAAAAACACTTAAATTTTACAGTGCAGTACACTGGAGGTTTGATACTGAAGCATGTAGTGAAGGAGCTGAGACAGAATATAATACATTTCTGTGAGATTGGCTCATTGGTGAATTTATAATTTGGCATAAATGCCAAACGCAAATGTTTGACTCCGGTGCTACATGCTTACATGTTTCTCAAATGAATGGAATTAAATCTTGCAGCATCTCCACGGCTGAATTTTAAATTATATGCAGCCAATCTTCAACGTGTGCGCATAATTCTGTTGATAACTACACAAAGTATGATTTAAAAATAGCTGTAGCTATGATTTTATAAGGCCATGAGTCCAAATTCTGCCAATAGTCAAGTCCAATATTGATTGAAACATAAGATTTCCTGGTAATAAATTGTTTTTCCACATTAAATTTTTTAATTTACTACTTATTTTTTTAAGCCTACATGCTTTTCCAAGCCTTCTCTACGTCACTGGGAATATAATTCTGACAGAGTCATTGTTTATCAGTTCATTTGATTTGGTGTGATATGATTTGATTGAGTTTTGCCTACAAACAGTCACATTTTAAAGATACTAAGTATTGAGAAGGAACCAAAGGTCTTGTAAATCACACACACCTGTCAGTTACCCTCAAATGTGTTACCTGTAAACATATTCAGTCTAAACAATATCAGAATTTAAAGGCCTTCTCAGGTTATTAAAACATTTCCAAAAACAATACATAAGACAGGACCTCAGTGCCCTTTCTACTCTCTTTCACTTTTAATGCCCGTCATCAAAACACTGCATTTACCTGAAATAGTTTCAAATTTGTTGCACAGATGGTTTTATTTTGTAAATATAAAAGTATACATCCCAACTATAGCCAAAGAAGTCCAACGGAGGTCAGAGACAAAACGATATAAAATCAGACAAATAACAGAAATAACTTTTTCAAAATAATACTAAAGTTGTTAAAACAATACTAAAAAAGGCCAAAAAGAGCTAACACAGAGCCCAGCTGCACGATTATGTAGCCCCAACCCTAGGTGAGTTGTTATAAAAGGTGGAGAGATAGATGAATACAGGTCACAATCACAGAAAAATGCTTTTTTGGTTATATGAAAAATACACAATTACATCATTTTTTAAACATAAATCTTCAAGAAAACCAATCTGTGTTCCATGTAACCTGCAAAAAGAGGATAACCAACAGCGCATATGCAGGTCTAATCTACAGTCAGATGTATATTAAAGGGCTGATTTTGGTAGGCTATTGTTCGGAGAATAAAAAATAAAATACCCTGCATACATAGTCTTAGTGTCAAAAAGCTTAAACAGTTTATCTGAGTGATGAGGATGGACTTACAATTTTTGATCCATTAAGGATTACCAGGAAGTTTCGTCCAGCTGCAAAAAGTGCAACACATTGCAGCAGTTGTTGCTGTTCGAAGGCATTAATCTCATTCCCAGCAGCAGCTAAATGTCCTAAAACAACCACCCTGCCTTCTCCTTAATCCCTCCGCTGTTGTAAAAATTGTTTTCGCTTTTCTTTGGAATCCTGGCAGGAATTACAAGATAGAGAACCAGATGTATCTTCTAAGACAAAAAAAAAGTGAAAGGAAGCACGGAGATTAAGACTAATGCCTTTCAATATTGTTATACAGATGAAACTTTCCCAAAAAAAAAAAAAAAAAGTACAAGGA
>NW_023339718.1:20392884-20393122 GCF_004916995.1 Morone saxatilis
TTATCCCCCCCCCCCCAGTTTGTGATGTACTGCTCTACATATGGCACCCAAGCTGAAAAATAAAGTTGTTATATAATATTTCTTGCCTAATGGCAGCTTGGTTTATATTTGATCTGTTTATTATTTGATTATTTATAGGAGGATACACATTAGTCAACAGGGGCATTTTGGGAAACATCAACGCAAACGTTTCAGCTAATTTGCAATTACAGTCCTGTAGTAATAATAAATAATAATA
>NW_023339718.1:20393222-20427718 GCF_004916995.1 Morone saxatilis
TGTAGGAGTTAGTGGCATCTAGTGATGTAGTTGCAGATTGCAACCCCCTCGCTTCACCCTCCCCTTCCAAGAGCGAGAAACTACAGTGGCTGTGAAGTGCACAAAAAAATCCAACAGCCCTATGTAGAGCCAGTGTTTGGTTTGTCCGTTCTGGGCTACTGTAGACACATGCTAGCCTACATGAAAGGCTGCACTATAGTAGGTTAGACGTTGGCTGTAATTAATTAAAAAGAAAATATGTAGTTTGTCTTTTGTTTGTGCTTTTTCTTAACTTTCACCACAGTGATATTTCAAAACAATCTGACTGAGAGAACTGTCACAAATTCTGTCCTTTGGTGGACTGATGGATCAGTTTAGGAAAAAAAAAAATTGCTTCACTGCTTCACTTCATCATAGCCTTAGGAAAACTTCATGAAATTGAAGTGAGTTCCTCAGGAAGCTCCATTACAAACCACGTTTCCACCAAGCGGTTCAGTTCAGTTCTGTTTGTTGCACATTAGAAGGGTTATTTTCGGGTTTCCATTGGCAAAAGTTGTGAACGGTACTAGTAGAACCACTACTTTCCATTCTGTTTTTTCATAACCCCTCTGTTGAGGTTCCAAGCGGGTGGGGTTAAAACACTGCAGACCACTGATTGGTGAATAGGAGCAACCAGTAGTCTTGTTGGCTGCACTCTGATGTAGGATTTCCCACACTCTCCTGTGTTTTATCAGCAGTCTCTCTGCCTGCAGCCTTTTCTCAACAAAGCTTGCCTCCTTGCTGTAGGCTAATATACAACCACATACCGTGTGTGTGTAGGGAGTGTGTGGTTGACTTAGTGTGAGAGAGAGAGCGAGTGGCAGAAAAGTGATGGTGAGATTAAACAGCATAAAATTACTATATTTAAGTATAAAACAGGTCCTAACCACTTGTTGAAATATAGACACTGAAGTGCTATCACGTGTAATCTAAAAAATATTTTAATTTTCAACTAAATTTAGCTCAGTTTTAACCTAGACTAGACTTTTTGAATTGCAAATTACTGCTCACTGAGTCAGTGCAAATTTGATTTTGCATGATCTTCGCTATTGTTTCCTCATGCTGAGCCTCTTTCTCAGGTTAGTTCTTTTCAGGAACATGTAAACAGAGTATTTTCACACTCCCTCCCTCTGTCGCAGTCTGACTTCACCCCCCGCTCTGTGGGAAGAGCAAAGAGCTGTCCCCGGCACTTTGTGTCAAGGCCTGAAGCATGGTCAGCCAGAGACATCCAGACGTCCTCGATGTGAAGAGAAGAGAATGGGCGAGGAAGAGAAACTCTGTGTGACACTGAGAGGGGAGAGGAGGAGGAGGAGGGGGGGAAGAAAAAGGCGAGGCCGCATCAGACGACTGCCGAGCTACATCCAAGTGTCAGTATCCCAAAATAGTGGCGAGCAATGACCAGACTGAAGACACCAAACAAACAACAGCTCTCAGATCAAGTAAACATCGGCTAACACACAAGACACGACAAACTGTGAAGCCTCCCTCTGTCTTCCGGTCTCGTTAATCAGAGCTGCGGAGAAAGCAATCGGAGGGGACACCCGTCCTTGTTAGAGGAGGCTGCAGCCGTCTCTCCCCTCCTCTGACCGAGGTCCTCGCAAACACTTTGCTTTTGAAAAAACGTTGACAAGCTCCCTCTGTGTGGTGCTGTGTGGACACAGAGGACAGAGTCTCGTCTCCAGCAGATGTCTTGTGGCGCCGACTATAAATAAAGCCAATGAGACCAGCCGGCCGCTGACGAGCACAAGCCGCCGCAAGGCCGTGTAAGCTTTGCAAAGGGCCTGTCTAGTCTTGGCACGGCAGGCGGGCTAACATTTGGCGGGCCCTACGTCGAAGCCTGTGATGCCTGTGAGCTTTGTGTTCAGGGTTTTAGAGGAAAATAAAGATTCCAGCCCCTAGATTTGAGGTTTTATCAAAGTAGGGGCAAGTGGGAGAGGAAATGTTGGAAGCTGAGGTGCACAGTAAAAGCTCGGTAGCGAGGCGCCTGAGGAAACAAAACCAAGGATGCAGCAGAAAACATGTCATGCATTGTTAATTTCTTCTGTGTGCAGTAACATATAGTCAATTTAGCATGCGTTTAACATCAGTGAGAAGAAGTATAACATCTAATGTATTTACCATAACGTAATGTGCCATTATATGCTGTGCAACAGTCAGAGAGGAGCACACCAGTGTAGCCTTGTGTTTCATTGATGACCCTGACAATCCCAAAGGACATTGGTAGCCTAGGGGCCTGTCTGTCTCTATTTAAACCAGTCTAACAGCGCCTTATTTGGAAAGGAGAGACTTTCACTTGCCAAGACAGTGTAGGCACCCTCAATTAAGATGTAATGCAGTACCATTTTATTGCACATTTCATTGTAGGACGCATCCACAGTTAGTGCTCTGATGAAAATATCCCAAGTCGGCCATAACATGGAACACTTACAGTATCTCTGTGATAATCATCACAAATGTGATATTTCAACACTGATAAAACGGCCGATACACAAATCACCTCCTCCTTTTATAAGAAACATTCAGAGTAGGAACACTTTAATTTCATGTTCCATTACACGCCCTCTAAGCGGACAATTACATCATTGCACATTTCTCTACGTTAAGTCTGACAGAAAAATGGAGGACAGAAATCAGAGACGAACATTCATAAAATGAAAAAAGGGCCAATGACAGATTGTCACAGTGAATCAGTGAGGAGGTGGGGCAGGAGAAGGGGAGTTGTCCTTATGAAAAAGCTCCATCCACTTCAGTACATGTGAGAAGTGTGTCCCATATCATGAATGTACCAGGGTCTGATCCTAAAATCCTTTTTGGATGAACAGCTGGAGTGACGGCTGTAATCCATTGCGCTATCCTAAAGGAAACACCCAGAAAGCCATGAAACTCTGGAAAAAATACAGTTTCTGACCTGAAAAACTAATAGACTGGAGGACGTACTGATTGTATGTGATTTTGGTGTAGTTGGATGTTTGTACAGTATGTGTGTATTCCTTGTAGACAAAACTGCACTGAAAACAAAATTGATCTCTTTAAATCCTAAAACCACAAATTAACTGGGTTTTGTTCAACCAAAGGGTACACCACTGATTGTTGAGTAAGTAAGCTGCACTTCCTCTAATAGCCACTCGATGCTGCCTCCAAGAGACGTTGCATTAAATTTAATGGAAAAACCTCCAACTTTCCTCTTTATATCAATAGGTCAACATTTTAGATAATAGCCCTCCTCCCTTTGTTGCTGAGAGTTAGAAGAGAAGCTGATAAAAATGATGGACAAAACTATGAAAATAAGTTGTAATAAACTGGAATTATCCTTTAAGTTAACTTGTCATGGGGGGGATTTTGAGAACTTCCCAGTTAGAGGACATTCACAAGATAACAAAATGGTTGCTTGATTGACAAGGGACTCTGCCTGTCTAAGACAATCTTGGTGGTTGCTACTACCTTCTACCATTGACAAGATTTGGATTTTAGGCCTTACAAGAAGAAACCCAAACTCAACGTTTTAACTTTAAACGTTTTAATTTTGCCCATTTCTTAATTGCCAGGGGAAAAAACAACTGATGCCAGAGTGTACCAAGTGGAAATATGGTTAGATGTTTTTAGATTCAGGGAAATAAAGTACAAGGAAAAGACATATCGCACATTTTCCTCTATGTGTTGCCTGTTTTCAGCTCCTTTTACTACCAAAATCATGTTCACAGCCAACTGTAAGCCTACAAAATCAATTAATAACTGAGCAGCGACTGCAGCAGCGGGAGATTCTTGTTGTTTGCCCTTGTATGCACGAGTTACTATCTTAACTTGGCAGCTGACACTTTGCCAGAGTGGATGTGCTGAGAGGTGTATTAGAAGTGATAATGAAGAACACACTTCCAGTTGAGAATGAGGCAATTAAAGTAGGGTGTAAACAGCAGAGGGAGGACTGAGTGTGACTTCCCTCCTGAGGGAATCCTCCAACATCTCTCACACCTGAGAGGTCTGTGGAGAACGCTCTCGCTCTGATGAGGATTCCTGATGACAGTTAGCGACAGGAGGATGTAACACAGTGGCACAGTGCAGCGGGATGACAGCCAGGAGACTGAGAGTGGAGAACGGCCATACCTGCATATCTCAGCATACTTATATGTGTATATATATGTGTTTATATATATATATATATATATATATATATAAAACATAGATTCCATTATGCCTGAAGGAATCTGGGAGTGACTTCGTAGCCTGAGGATTTAAAATGCTGACTATTTAATTGCAATGTCCCCGGGTCAAACCTGCTGGGCACCTTTGCTGCATCTCCCTTCATTGTCCGACAGCTCTCCAATGAATATTGTCAAAGAAATGCAAAAATGACTAACCCTTGAGTAACACAAAATGTAAGATAATCTGGAAAAAAAGGTCATAGGTCATAAATTGTAACAATGCTGCTACTTTAATATTACAAATAAAAATGTGTGCTCCTGTTGTAGTTTCTTACAACAGAGGTGACAACAAACCACAAGTTAAAGGTGCAGGTACATTTAAATACCACTAATACGTACAAATAATGTGTCAATATAAAACATGCAAATGCATTTAGCATGTCCTGATTCACACTACAGAGATTATGAGTAATTATCATTTCAAGGAAAAGGAAGAGAAGAGGAGGAGTAGACCTAATAGCACATTTAAATTATTTGTGTGGAGTGCCGCTGTTGCTTGTCTGACAAATCTTGTACAGCTATGTAAAATTATATAAAATTACTATTACAATGGCTGCTAATAATTTTCAGAGACCACCAACCACTGTGGGCATTAAGATGCAGCAAGGACAGGGTAGGGAACTGTTTCAACCCGTAAACTTTACATTGTTGCTCTTAGCGTTTGACAAGGATGTGAATGTTGTCTTTCTGTCCTAAAAAACGAAATGTAAAGGTGTGTGCCCTAGAAATGTACAATCAATACCCAAATATTGTTTATTTGTATTTGCTGTATTTCTTAGTGAATAACTTTTCAGTATGCCTGTATTTAGAGTAGAGTCTGAAATCCCTTTCTTAATCTTGGAAACGGTAGTTAAATAAGAACAAAATTCACTCCAAAAACTCCACTCAGTAACTTTTTGAAGTGTTGGCAAAAGAAGAAAACGTCGGGCTTGTTGCCCTGCATGGTCTCTAGACTGAGTCTATCCAGATCTCTGTGGGCCGGATCTTTTTACTCAGGCAGTCCTTGGGCGCAGTGCAGGGGTCCATTACTGATGACGTCTCTGGTGATTTGGAAGATGAAACTTGAACCGTTGCGTTGTTTTTAACATTAATGTTAACTAATGTTTACTAATGTTTACTAATGCGAAGTCCGTATTATAAGGGCCAAAATGGCACAAATTGCTCATATAGCAAACTGAAAGGTGAGTGTCTGACATCTCTTACCTCGAAACAAAGCAGCATGTTAGCTAGCCTCTGGTAGGCTGTCCAGACATACTCAGGCTTTAATTAGCCGCTGGCTGCCAAACTGCTTTGAGAATTGTGTTATTTTAAGATTGACTTGGTTAACAATAGTATTGAATACATGGTGAGACTAAACTTAAAATGGTTTATAGATCCGTTGGTTCTTGGGGCATAATCGGCTTATAATAGTTTACAAAGCAAGCACGTTATGTCAACAAAATCCCACTTAATAATCAGTGGTACAAAGCTCACCGCCGCCCGGTGAAGTGTAACATTAACTGCACTGGGAGGGAAAGACTGGGAGTGGGATCCTTTGTAGAAATGCAGACTTTATTAATGAGTGCTGCTCGGTCTGTTGTGTGCTTCTTCGGATTACATTTAAGATGCTGGTGCTTCTTTAAAAACTCTTGAGCCATGTTCTGGGATTGTTACTGTTTACACGTTTTTTATACCGAAAAATGCTGATGAAATTTTACTAAACGGAGTTTGGCATTAGTTTTTGTCCATACAGTTATAGCGGAAGGGATAAGCTGGGTAAAGTTAACTCGGGTAGCATGAGATTACATGCAAAACAAGTCGGTGGCTGCACCTTTAAAGCAGCCAACTAATGTAAGCGAACAGATATTAGCACCTCAAGTTTCTTCCACAAAGACAGTATTGAGAGAACCAACTTTCCCCCTGGTGTTAATTGTTGCTGTATTCACCTGTTGAAACCACTGAAGGTACTGTTTCAGTAAGTGGGTCACTAGTTTTCCTTAGTTGACGCATTGGCTGGTATTTGAGACAAACTTTACAAGCCACAGTGTAGCAGCAGTTAATTGTCAGCCATGCTGTAATGTTTGATAAGACGTGTTATGTAAGATGCAGCCTTAATTGGATCTGACTTTTGTTCTCAGCTTCAGGTCTGACTAAAGCAGACTCGTCCAGCTCAGCCATGCCTCAGAAACAACAAAAGAACGCCCAGCCGTCACACTACATTGAGCTGGGAGGTTATCAGTATTGGCCCGTGCTGGTGCCCCGAGGTATCAGACTGTACACCTACGAACAGATCCCAGTGTTTCTGAGGGAGAACCCGTACATCACAGATGGATACAGAGCCTACCTGCCCTCCAGACTGTGCATCAAAAGGTGGGAGGCAGAGAACAGAGCCGTGCTTTCACTGTACAAGACGGATATATACTGAATACAGGCTGAACTGCTGCATGAATATGCTAATGACTTAAGCAGTTTGTTGCTTGATATTGTTTGTGATTAGCAGAAAGGTATAATATCTATAGTTACTTTATTGTTTTTCTTCACCACTCATTTTTTAATTAGCTGTTCCATATTTCATGCTATGAACTAAAGACCACACTAAACACTGTTTTAATAAGAGATGGACGACTTATTTACCACAGTTTTCTTTTTCCCATGACCACCGTGGCTGGTGCATTCCTCTTTCACCGCTGACAGTCAAGGGTTTAGATTAATTTTGATTCTGTGAAACAGCAGAAGATGGCTGTAGTAAAGGTTGATTTAGTTATTTTTTTCTCTGAGTGATCGTTTTAAAGTTTGTAAATCCTGTTTGCAGCCTCTTCATTCTATCCAATGAGACGGTGAATATCTGGAGCCATCTGTTGGGCTTCTTGCTCTTCTTCTTCGTCGGGGTGTACAACATGGTGTCAGTGCTGCCAGCCGTCGGCGCCTCCAGAGAAGACTACGTCATCTACTCCATCGGACTCTTCTGCTTCCAGGTACAGGACCACCTTTTCCCGTATACTTGAGCCGTGACAGTCGGTAGAAATGTGTGGTTATGATTTCACCTTACACTTTGACTTGTTGGTCGGTTTTCAAACCCATTAGTAGATTACTATTGTAATTATTGGCTGATATAACAGTAAGGCTGTGCTAAGATTACAGCTGGCATCCACAGTGTTTTTTTTCATATAGTGTTAATAAACCCATTCGTATGGTGGACTATTTTAAAAATGCAAAAACCAGGAAAGTATTAGTGCCTCTCCTCAGTCAGCTATTCTCAAATGTTGAGCATCTTGTTGTGTCAGATCTGTGTACTTAACGCTGTCGGCTGAGAAGAGTTCAAGAGAATGGGAGTGACTGAACAAGTGGTGTCATGTCTATAACTGAGATTTTCCCAGTGTTGTAATGGATTCTTCAATAAATAACACAACTGTCATCTTTGATGTCAACACCACATTGAATACCTCTCACTTCTGAAAACAGTAGAGTAAAACAGTAGAGAGAGTTTTATTTTGTCACAGGTTTCAGGTTTTAAGTATAAATCTTTAATGGTCACTTTTTAAAATGAAATTCTAACAATTTGTTGTTCAATGAATGAAAAACTAATAAGGTTTGATTGCACAAGATATTTTAGGTCTGTTTCCTTTATCTTTACATTTAGCCACGTTTACCAGAGCAGGGCAGATTTTATTATTTTCCTTGTGTTGAGCAATGTCATTTGAAATTAACCAGATATCTTGGAAAGTGAATATATGGCAGTTGCATGTTACCTGAATCTGAGTGGTAGAACATCAGACCTTACCCAAAATATTGGCAGTTATTCTCAACAAATAACAATAAAAATAATTATTCCAGCCAGAGTCTTCAAGTCCAAAAAAAAAAAGTCTATTAAAAAAGGCTGGATTTTGAGATTAAAATGGTTAGGACACCTCTTGTTCAATCACAGATATTTTTCTACTTGTTATCTTGCCGTGCGTATCACATTCTTTGCCTGATTCTCCCCTTGCCGTCTCCTCTGGATCTCTCCGTCCTCAGCTGTGTATGCTGTGTTCGGTGGGTTATCACCTGTTTTGTTGCCACCGCTCAGAGAAGACTAGCCGCCGCTGGATGGCGCTGGACTACGCGGGGATTTCCATCGGCATCCTGGGCTGCTACGTCCCCGGAGTCTTCTACACCTTCTACTGCAATAATGTAAGTTCATCTTCAGCTTCCAGTTCACAGTCTCCAATGTCTGCATGCCAATGTAGGGTTTCTTTTCTTTATGCTGACAGGTGGTAAAACAAAGGATTCACCGGCTTCTTCAGTCCTAAAGATATCAGATCAGATCTGATAGACTTTATTGATCCCAAAAATAGATGCACAGTGTAGATAACTAACTAAAGGCAAATAATCAGAAATAAAATGAGGAGACAAGAAAGTTTAAATAATTAAATAAAGAAATTGCAGATGAAGTATTGCTGTAACTGATTTCTAGTTACTTGCATAAGTTCAGTTTAATATAATATAAATATTATCAGCATTCGCCCAAATATTTGTGCTATTGACAGAACAATGTGTAGTTTAGCTTTTCATCTGACTTTCCTGAGCTTGACTTTCCAAGAGTTGATGTGTTTCCTTCTGCCAAAATGATAAAATTTACTCGGTTACGGATTCCCCAGAAATAGCGTTAGGCTTTAAAGTCAGAAGCAAGGTCAAAGTTAAACACCGCGGACAGATTAGTCACTTGCTTTGTCATCTGAACCCTTATCTCTTCACGCGGCATACCACAGTCTCCCTCTGGAACTGCATCCACAGTGTCAGTTTAAATCCTTAAAAAATGCTAAATGTGAAAAGCCTTTCAGTCCTCTGTGACTCAATTGCACTCAGTTTAGTTGTAAATGGCTTATTCTTGTTGTGGAGTGTAGGTCACAAACAACACACTGCTCCACTGTGTTATATCCCGTTTCCATATATTTCCCCTGTACTGTTTTCCCTTCATCTGCTTCTCTTCATATTCATATTTTATTCTGAATTTTTATAATACTACTTACCAATATCAAAGCAATACTGTTTTTGATACCATACCTACATATATATGAAAGTGTTTTTTGATGCAATAAAATAAGCTCAACTAACTAGGTTGATCTAAATTCAGCCTGACTTTGTCTTCCTGTTAGCCGACTACTTTTTTGATAGGGTTTTGTTCTGCTTTAACCAGTCAGTACTGGCTGTGGTTGGAGCACTGAAGTCAACATTTTTCAGGACAATTAATTAACATTTTAAATTTAAGACTTGTTATTTTAGTAACAACCGTTGTTGCTATTTTAGATGCATGTAGTAGATTAGCTAGCACACTGCAGGAAGATTACACTGACGTTCCTGACTGATCAGTTCTTTCACAAACTGGGGAACTGCCACCAGTGGGCACATCATACTGGTCCTGTTTATACCTGGTATTAACAAGCTTCTTGGGTGACGGTAAGTAGGCAGCTCTAGGTACAGGTGTGAATGCTCCCAGGATGCATCGCTCAGACCACAATTGGAGGTGGTATGGGCCGCATATGGCCACATTATTTTAGCAGTGTGTAGGTGATTGTGTCCTGGGCCACACTGAAGGACCGCCTACTCAACTGACATGCTCTGTGAAAGCAGAAGTACATACTCATTCGTGCGCCAGCAGCCTCATATTAAAGTGCGAAACAAGAAGAAGAAGCCACAACATGCAAAAGGGATTCTCATGGATGGAGTACACAAAACATGCTGTCTGATTTCCATTTGGCTTGGAGAAATCCGACCAGAAACCAGAAATGATGTTGGTGGTGTTTATTTTCATATAGAGCGGCGAATCGAGATCCTGAAATGGTCCCTCGAGACACATTCTAATGCTAGGTATGAGCCAAAACCCAGGTTAGGTGTAAACAGGACTGCTGAGTAAGAGGGCATTGTGATTTTTTATTTTTTTTTGTCAGACTGCTATTTCCAGGGACAAGAATAAACTTTAAACGAAAAAATGATTTAGAGAAGGAACTATCTGATGACAGAAAAAGTAACAGTTAGTGAAACTTGAAGCTACAGCACAGACACGTTTCCACTGGAACCTAAAAAGTACTGAGTTGTGATACTCATTCGTGTTTGCTGCTGAGACTGTTGCTCATCAGTGAATCAAGGCTGATCTGAGTGCTGCTTCAGGCACATTATACATAATGTAAATATGCTTATGTGAGCTTCACTGCGCGTGTCAGTGCTTTATGTCTAACCACGGTCCTCCCTGGAGACTTTTAGCTCAAATCCTCGGCCTGAGAAGCAGTAATTGAATAAAGCTGAAGTGGAGCCCACAGTCTGGCTCTGCCGATTGACTCATTGTTCCTGGTGAATAAGCAACACGACACCTTTACTGCGCTCGCCGCTTGGAAAACAGCCTCTGATGACACAAGCCTGTTCGGTTCCTTATTCCAGCCGCCCACCACCATGTTATTTTTTTTTTCCTTTCATGGTTGCTTCTCTTTTCATTTTTTATTTATTTTTTTACTCCTGAAGTTTTTGGCTGTGCTCCTTACTGTTCGCTTTCCCCCGCATATTGGAAGCGCTGGGTTATTTTGCCCCCAGAACGCAGCTGAAATCTGCTCCAGCCCAAACCAGATGGCTGCGTTCACGGAGCGGTCCGTCACTCCTGTTCCCCACCATATGACGTTCGCAAGTCTGGGAGCTGTCTCAGCAAAGGGGGCCCCCCGTCCTTGCCAAGACTAGGGCTCCGCTTCTGGGTGGCTCCACTCCTGTGGCAAGCCAAGTCCCTAAAGAAAAACGGATTTTTATATTTAGCCATTCAAACTCTTGTCTCGTCGGAGTGTTTTAGAAATGCAGATTTGGAGAAGAGAACATGGTGTCTGTTAGGAGAAGAGCTTTAAAAAAATTGGCTGGAGCCAAGCGGGGCCTTGTTCCTGGTGCAAATTTATTCACTGTGAAATTCAGCAGGACTCGTTACATGAGGACGTGTGACTGGACGGAGGCCTACATCCACACAAATGGACAGAAGGGACTGAGACGAGGCTGTCCAGACTGTGCGCAGTTACTTATAGAAGTTTAAGTAACAGTGAGTTTGTTTTGTAATGATGAATATGTTTAAGAAACAGTTGGAGACCGGTTATAGCTCTTCACTGTTTGATCTAGGAAGTTTGTTATATCATAATATTCAAATACAGTAGATTCATACATGAAATGATAGAGATCAGACAACCTGAGGTGTTCATTAAACATTTTCAAAGAGTCGGAAAAGTGAAAATGAAAAACAAATCCTTAAGTTACTTAGATCTCAGAGGACCTCAACAAACAATCATTTTTATTCTTTAGTTTAGTACATTAGTTTGTACTGTTTCTTTGATTAATTAAAGATCAGAAGATAGTGAAAAATGCTCATCGCAAGTTCCCAGAGCCCAAAGCCTTTATTAATTTGTTTGTCTGACCAAAAGTCTAAAACCCTGAAATACAATAATATAAAACAGAGAAGCAGCATTTGAGAAAATGGACCGAGCCAACAATTATTTTTGCTAGATTAGTGATAACTTTCATTTGGTTGATTAATTGAGTATTTGTTTGAGCACTAAAAAAGAAGCTGAAAACAATATAACAATACACATGGTGTTCAAAAGGTCCTAAAAATGTCAAAGAACCTCATGAATCGTGACTTAAATACACGTAATAGAATACATTTACTTCCTTCTGCTGCCTGTTTCTACTCTTGAACTCTTGAATTCATCTTCTTGTAAGACTGAAAGGTTTCAGTTTGACTCTGACACAATGTGAATGTGCGTCTGTCTGTCTGTGTATAAGATTCTATTCTATTCTCCTCCTGCAGATACCTGCGTCATGGAAGCAGACAGAGAGAAGTGTCCCTGTGTTCACTGTCAACAGGCAGTGTGTTAGTAAATGTGTTGATGGTGTGATTTAACCTTTGACCTTCCTGTCTCTGCAGTACTGGCGGCAGGTGTACCTGGTGACGGTCCTGGCCATGATCCTGGCCGTCTTCTTCGCTCAGATCCACCCTCACTACCTCAGCAAGCAGTGGAAGCAGCTGCGCTCGCTCATCTTCTGCTCGGTGGCCGGATACGGCCTCATCCCCACTGTCCACTGGATCTGCATCACCGGAGGCTTCTCCTCGGAGCTCGTTCAGGTGAGCATGCTCACTGTTGTCCCAATCACCTTAATTATCAACGCTTTGAATCCGTATTTCTGAGGGCAAATTTGATTTTGAGCTGTGTGACCCTTCAATTATTTATTTAAGTTCATCTGCAAGCTGGAATCATTTGTCAGTGGGAAGAATCTAGCATGCATTGATGTGTAGTATCTCTATTGACTCATGTCAGTGTGAAAAGTAAGCTGCTAGCTGCAATAATATTTACGCACTCGTTTTCTTCCCAAACGTAGTTAGGAAAAGATAAGCAATAATTTGACTGAGACAACATAGTGCTGAACCACGCTTCTCTCATCATTTTATTTCTCCTAATAACTCACTGAGCAGAGAGGAGTCACTGATTCAAGCTGATGTTTGTTGCACGCAGCCATCAGTCGATATTCTGTTAACCTCTTCTGAGTCCTTGGTGTTTTGTAGCTACACTCAGTTTATTCCACACAATAAATAAATATTTCTTTCCTTCAGGCTTTTGTTCCTCGAGTCCTGGGGATGTATTTCATCGCTGCATTAGCTCTCATTTTCTACGTTTCAAAAGTCCCTGAACGCTACTTCCCAGGTGAGACTACTTCTTGATTTCCTCTGTTGTTCAGTACTCACAGTAATACTGACCAAATGTTCAAAAGGCTCATGGTTGTCCTTACTTACTTTTTGGAGGGAAATGGATCTCAAACAGCTTCATAAATGTTTAATATTTAGTTTCACATTTTAAGCATCTTTAGAGTTGTGTGTGCGTCTCATCTGGTGTTTTCAAGGTTGCACAAAATATCTGTACAATTCCCTGAAATACACATCATCATTATAGACTATAATGATCAAATCATACTTGAAGGACCAGTGTTTAGGTTTTAGTGCCATCTAGTGGTTCAGTTGCAGATTACAGCTCTCTCGCTTCACCCTCCCGTTCCCAGTAACTGTGGATTCATTTTAGTTTTTTCCTCCTCTGATGCTTCTGCAGGTCAGCTGAACTACCTGGGCTCCAGTCACCAGGTGTGGCACCTGCTGCTGGTGCTGATGTTTTACTGGTGGCACCAGTCGGCGTGCTTCATCATGGCGTACAGACACAGCCAGCCCTGCCCCGATGTCCCCCAACACGCCTAGGATGCTGCTCTGCATGCTGGGATCCCTGACTGTGTTAAAGTGTAAGCAGCACTATTACTTTAAAGCTATGAGAATATATTTCATATTTCTCCTGTTTCTCAACTATTCTGGGACAAACTTTGTCTAAATATTATAGTTTCTCCTGGTGGAGGGCAGCAGTTCAAAGCTGTACCTCAGTGAAATCAGGTTTTATTTGCTGATCAGTTGAGTTGCACTGGGTTGTGACTGAAAGGTCGTCTTACATCACCACAGAGGAGATTAACAGTTGTTAGTCAGATTTTAGAGAGCAAACAGGACCATTAGTGGAAGTATGGGGAAGTCTCCTGTCTCATATGATATATGAAGAGGCTTCAGATCATCAGTCACATAGAAACTGACATCAAGGAGATAGAAAATGTGAGAACACACTCCGCAGGTACCAACACAGTATTATCAGCCCTGGTTCTCATGATGAATGTATTTGTTCATTGACTCAGTTTGAACCTGTTTTTTCCTCTTTAGGCTGGTGGATGGCTGCAGCATATTCCAGCATGTACAGGTGGAAGGCAGGGAGACACCATGGACAAGCCTTCAGTCCATCTCAGTGTCACCACAGACGGACATATTCTTACCTGCAAGTGTCTTCAGTACACCCGAGTGTCTGTGTAAGCGGGAATCAGACCTGTGACCTCCAGGGTGTGAGATGACACACGGCGAGTCTATGTTGTTAGAACAGGACCTCTTGAGTGATTGTAGGTAAACTGTCACAGTGGCTTAAAGTCATCTTTACCGCAGTCACCAACAAAACACACAAACTCTGCAGTTCTAAGTATAAAATCTCCAGAAATTGAAGCAACTGCGCTGCGTTCAAATTACCATACCTTCCTCTTCATCACAGATGTAGCCACAAAGAAGACTCAGTCAAGGCTCGCAGGTTTAATCAAGTAGCATTTTTACGTTTCTTTAAGTGCCTGTAAATGAAACATCATGTAGCACTTGTTAAATTAATTTCATTTGTGTGAACTTGTGCATTTCTCCTAGAATGCAAAAGATTTCAACTGATTCACTTATTTTTAAGGTTTATAAGGCAGTGCCCCCCACCCTCCCCCCAAAAGGTATATTTTGAATATATTTCCAGTTTATGATGATGCTTTTACAGACAGCTTGTTCCTTGAAAAAAATTAGGTTAACTGCCTTTAGACTTCCTTCAGCAAGTAATTAAGTAAAATGACCTTAAAAGGGAAAATGAAATGTTTTAGGTGTCGATGTCACCAATGTGCACAGTTATATGCTGTAAGTATGTGTGCACAAGTTAACAAATCTGTTGTTCAGTGTTGAGAGCTGCCGAGAACGATCATTTCTTCTTTTGTTTAAAATCTATTAAAAGTTGTTTGTGGTAAAACTGTGAGGTACTTGAAAACAAGCAAAAACTAACCAGTATCTTTCAACACAATTCATGTTTAGATAGAAAAACCAAAGAGTCAGAGCCAGGGCTCTGGAGCAAGGCTCAGTGTTCTCTTCATCAGTTTATATTGCAGTTTTCATTTTGTCCTTTAGTGTGTGCAGTATTGGTGTTTCTGTTTCTTACTGCTGAGTGAGACAAACAGATTGTGTTAGTGTAGAAGGGCAAAATGTACTTAGGACTCGTGAACTGCACGTTAGTACCTGATGATCCAGGGTTGAATGTCGTCTTGTGTTGGGCTGCACGCTCTCCGTGTTCAGACACTGAGTTCAGAGTACTTTATTAAGAACTGTGCAGAATGAACTAACAGATCAAATTCTCCCGCACACCTTTATTGAATTATATTCCAGCACTAACCAGTGGAAGTTGAGGCTTGTTAAAACGATGAGTCGTGATTTTCTGGGTGTTACGGAGCAGCTTGGCCTCCAGGGGCTGCTAGCGAGACTTTTAGGCCTTTAAACTGTGTCCCACTTCTAAACTTTAAACTTTTTTTAATTTGCATACATTTACTATATCCTGTTTTTTACGTATTTTTTTTTTACAGCAGTAAGAAGCTTTTCCATTTCAACAGTGCCCATCATCGCTGTGCTCAAAAATCAATCGATCTTTTTCTACAAGTGTGCAATTTTACGTGTACGTTACTGTAAATACTGTCAATTTAAAATAAGTTTAAAGTCAGGACACCTTGTTTTTATAACGATCAAAACACTGATTTAACATTTTGCAAATCTGCATGCATTGCAATTAATGTTGCAACTGCAACGTTTCTGTGTACTGTGCAGCCCTGTTATTATCTACTGTACATGATTTACACTTCACTACTTAGCTTTTTTTCTTCAAATTAAACTAGTTCCAACTACATTAGACTTGTTTTTGGAAACTACTGTTTCTGCATGAACTACCAAGAGATTCTTCCACTGTTGGTAAACTGAAACTGTTTTAATGTATTTATTTTAGACATAATAACTCAGTACTTTTTCTCCTGCTCTGTTAGGGTGATGTGCAATGTTAAAGGTCGACTGTTGTAGTTTAACTTGTCTTCATTCCAAAATGCAACACATCCATGTTGGACAGAAATCTTAAGTCAATCTCAAATATAGATGTTTGTAAGCAAGAGTCTTAATGCCTCATAATGTCTCATCAGCATTTCTGTGTGTCATCATTGAATGACAATAGGTGTCCAGTAAAATGGTAGCTGTCTCATTTTGGAATGAAAGTAATTTTTTTTTGTGATATTTAATGTTTTTACATTTCAGACTGGAAGTATTCTCTGGTGTTAAGATTCTTTTTGTTCTGTATTTAAATTATTCGTTATGAACCTGCTCTGTACGGTCTGTGATAGTTTCTCTACAACATTTTGTCTTTGATAAGCTCTAAGAGACATCAGCTGTGTCTAAGACTCATTTTGTAGCAGTGGAAATTTTGTATCTTGACTTTTCATACCTGAGCAATCAAACTGCTGAACTTGACTTTAAATAAAACTAACCATGTTTATAAAGTGTAAAACTGCTTTGTTTTAAATTCCACTCAACAGCATCCACCTCAAGCCGAACTGAGATGACTCTTTTTATTGCATCAAACAGCAGTATAGCATGATAAATACAATATAAGATTTACCCTTGTGGTGGTGGTAGGGGTGGAAAATCGTTGGATCAAATGGTTCCACTGGTGAAAACACAGCAACCTGCAGGTTCAAACAAATGTGCCAATGGGTGTGTAGGTAATGCAGTGCTTAAGGCCGCCAATGTAGAGCACAAGGGAATAGTTCATGGAAGAATTCGGCATTGAAAACTGCACTCCTGAAGACAAATGACCTGAATTTGCATGACACTCTTCAATGTTTCTTCCCTTTATGAATACGCCAATTCACATTCTGTAGTGGAAAGATCTGTCAAAGAATACCTGATGGTATTCCATATTGTTGTTGTTGTCAGCAAATCACATGAAAAGACCAAAACCAATAACAAACCAATTCTGTGACTAGTATTTTGTGTGTGAATTCAAAATAACCATACGTGTCTCACATCTATCTTTTCACTATGAAGCTGGTTAGCTTAGCATAAAGACTGAAAGCAGGGGAAAACTGCTAGCCTGTCTCTGTCAAGGGTAACAAAATCCATTACAGAAAACTATTTCTTGGGCGGGTGAAATAACTTCCTGGAGTCCTGTTCTGAAATGAGCATAGTTCAGTAAACATTATTCATCAGTTCCTTTAAATGTATGTCTTCAGTAGGAACCACTGTGCCACAGACAGGGTAGGGAAGTCAAAGTATTGAGATGGACTAACACATTGTTGTGTTTGGTCATTTTATGGAATTTGTTGACAATAACAAAATATATGGAACACCACCAGCCTTATCCTTTAACAATGGTGCAATTAAATATTTTTAAGCATAAATTATTCTAAAAACATTATGACATCTAATGTCAGGAGCATGTACATTGCTGAGAAAATAGCAGTACAGCTTGCCAGTTTCTGTAAGGGTCGAAGTTCTTAAAACGTAAACCTAGACTAGTGATCTGTGTTGTGTTGTGTCTTGTGTTTTATTTATTTCTAACAATGTGTTGAGTTGTAACTTCATAAAAAATAAAGTTAACAGTACTTACATAGAAGTTTACAGCTACAGTTAAGAGCCTAAATTTAAACCTGACCCAATTAACAGATCCAACTTTTTAAGGAAGTACAATAAAATTAGATCCCTTCTAGTATTTAAAGTGTAATGCAACACAAACAACAGCCACATCTGGCTGCGTAAAGACTACTGTGAAATTATGCATAGAGGGAGGTCTAATAAGGACAAAACGAAGTGGTTAAGGTCGACTCCCTATCGATTCCACCGACATGAAAGGCGACGCAGGCCGATTGTGCCGTGGTTTTTCCGAGGTACTGTGCAGCAAGGCAGAGCCCAGCTCAGGTAAGGCTTTGTGGTGCTAAAAATAACACATTGGTAGATCAGAAGGCAGGCCATAGCGCTTTTTGCAGAGAGTCAAGCTGTCAAACGTTAAGCTTAAAATCACAGTACAATTTCGAGTGGGTTTTCCATTTCTCCATGTTCAAACGTCTTTACAAGCGTTAAGGATGCAGCATTAAAGGCTTCTCAGCAAACAGGTACAGCTGAAAGATATGTGGAAACATCACACACTCCACAGGATTTGGGCTTTTGTTATTGAAACTGAGAGATGTATTAAAATGTTCTTTAAAAAAAAAGTGTTAGGGCATTGTTAGCTTCTTGGTTTATGATTGGTTGTTCCCAAGCAACAAAAAAAAAAAAAAAGCTTAGGGGTTATTTAACAGCAACTGGCAGAGTAGAAGTCACTGCTTCGAGGGAAAAGGTGCAGCTCCGAACGGGTCTAGCTCCAAACGGTTCCGAGGTCCAAAAGGGTCGAGCTCCCCCAGCTGCGAGGGCGGCGGCGGCGGCGGCTGCTGCGGTCCACCGTGGACCATTTCTGTGAAGGGCACCGCCCCAAAATCATCCATTATTTTGCTTTCTCCGAGAGCACCGTGAAGAGAACCAGTCCAGGACTTGCCATTGGCTGTGCCCATGTCACTCTTGCTATCAGGGAGTCCCTGATACTGGCCGTGTCGGCTGCCGTCCTGAGGATGGAAAGGTTTGGCTCCAAATGGGTCTAAAAGGGCCTCATCTACCGGCAGAGAAGCTCCTTTGTCTTTCCCTTCAGCCATGGTTATATCAACACTGATGTTCTCTTTAGAGTCCGAGGTGCTAAGGAACTCATTGCTGCTCTGTGAGTCTCTCCGGCCAACCTTCTTGTGTCGGCGAACTCGCTCAGGTGTGCGGTAAGTTGGCTTGTTGGTCTTGCGGCCTCCAGTTGGCGTACCGTGGTGGCGTTTGCCGTTGCTGCCGCCTGCTGTGGACTCCTGCTTGGTTTTTCTCTGGCGTGACGACAGCTTCTGGAGGCTGCGCTGCTTCAGCCGCTGTTGCTGAGGGCTGGCTGACTCCTCAAAGGACGTGTGGAAGATATCTTCTGCACTTCTAGAGGTGGTGGGAGGCGGTTCAGTGGGGCCCGGCTGGAAGGGAGAGAAGCCGAAGATGTCAATGCCCTCGGGGGAAATGGGCGGTGTTTGCCCCATGGGAACATCACTGCCACTCTTGCCTGACTTGGAGAGGTTCCGGCTGAATGGCGCTTTGGTAAAAACATCAAACTCGTCCCCAGCTTTCTGCTCATGGCTAACTTGCCTGAATGGCGCTTTGGCAAAGATGTCTGAGCTTTCTGGAGGCCCGACAGGTGAGGCTCCTTTGAGGAAAGGAACAGCACCGAAAACATCCACAGGATCCACAGCCAGGGCAGCTCTCGCTCCGCTGGGCGACTCAGGAGGGGTGATCAGAGTCATGCCAGAATCCTCCCGAGGACTCTTTCTGGTGGCGGCCGAAGCTGCTTTACCTGCCGGAGCCTTCTTTGAGCGGCTCTTGACCCTGCTGGGATCGTAGTCCGAGTCAGAGCTGTGCTTGTCTTCATCCTCCTCTCCCTCTTCTTCAGAGTCCATCAGCAGAGGCCTCTGTCCTAAATTCTCTGGCTCAGTGTCTTCACCGTGCTCGCTGTTCAGGCCCTCTTCCTCCTCCGGCTCTTCTTCCTCGCTGCTTTTTGGTGAAGGAGGGTCGGACTCGAAGTCGCTGTCGGATTCTTCGCCTGGTCTGCAGTTGCTCTTTTTGCCTGGTTTGTGCTCCTTGACCGTCGCCGGCTGCAGATCTTGTGCAGTGGTTGAGACGGGGGTAGGAATGCTGACTTCCTCGTTGGTCTGCTCAGTCTCTATCACATCGGTGCCTGCAGAAACGACAGAAATGCGAGCGTTATAGATGTTCCCAGTCTTCTTGTCTTTTTAATATTCTCAAACAAATGTGCATTTTAGTAGACATTTGTTTGAAGTTAAGTTTTAACCTCACACTCTGGATGTTTTAAATAACAAGATGAGTGACAGAAGGAGACTCTTGATGCCAGAAGTTCATTTCCTAAAAACGTCTTGTGGCCTCTTTGACCTCTGTAATATGTGGATTACTTGGCTTATATTAGGATTTGGATTTGTGGATTTCCAAACAGTTTGTCCAATATTGAAGCAGAAAGAGCAGTGAAGGAGAATTCACAAAACTCAATATGGTCTTAAAGCTTCTCTGACCTCTCTACTCTGACCCTGCAATAAGAGGAGCAGGCTTAGAGGATGAAGAAATATGCCCAGCCCAGCCCAGCTGTCCAAGATTCACAAAGTTAAGTTGCTTTTAAATTTAAATCTCTTGGTGAAAAGATTTAAGCTGTCAGTCACCTCCTTTAGACTTAAAACAATAAAATAAAGCTTTGTTCTACAATTACTACTCCTTACTTCACCATTTCTATAAATTCTTACGCATAGTTGGCATTTGCTGAAAACTTTGTGCTTTGTGTAAATTTATTTCCAAGAGATTTGCATAATGACAACTTAGAAATTAGCCTAATTAGCAAGTGGATAGTCTCCAATTATATTGAAAATAAGTTGTGCCATGCACAATGAGCCAATTTATTGTTCCCTATTAGTGGAAGCTCTACATTAGAAAGCAGAAAAAGGACCCCCTGCTGTGAACACGAAAATGGAAACCTCTCCGCGTCTTCAACCATCCAAACTGGCAGGACGTGATGACAGATTAGCCAAAAGCTTTGTTGTTGATAAATGAAACAAGGCGGCAATAAAAGATAGAAAGTCACTGGAACAAAACATATTAATACAGCAAACATGAGGTGCTCTGCATCTGTTCGCTCCACCCGACTGGTCCCAGATTATAACTCGTAATCATGTTCACCTCACCAGGGTGAGACAATCTCACGTCTTTAATCATGAGAGAAGATGACAGACTGACACACAGATTTGTTTTGTCGATGTTCCTTTGGGTAAAAGCTGAAGGATTACATGCTGCGTCTGATCTCTTAAAGATACAAATAAGTGGTGAAAACATGCGTATGATTGTTCTCTTATCTGATGGAAGATAAAATCTGTTAGAAATGCCTGACAGCAGGCTGGAGAAGTCTCTTCCCTCACGCTAACCCTAACCCTAACAACTACTGAACCTAGATTGATTTGATGAAGCTGCAGAAAGGCCGACGTTTTCAATACTGAGTGACTGAACCAAATCATTACCGAAAACACACGACTGCTAATTGTATTACGCAAAATATTAATCATGTAGTTGACTTCTCAAAATACCAGGAGGACAGAGCTCCCCACTGGGGGTCAAAATGATGAAATTGTACAATGTGATGAAATTATAATAGAGCTAAATAGCTCTACTGTATAGGTCAGCAGAAAATAATCAAGTCAATAATCAAGCAGAAAATTCTAATCATCCCTTTTATCAGCTTCTCAAGCATTAAATTAGCAGTTTTTCCTCCCTGTCAGCCAGCCATTGTAAAACTGTCTGACCCCAATTTAAAATCATTTTAATAAAGACACTGTATACATTAAGGGGTTGAGACCAACACACTGACTCCCGGCCTGTTCAGGGTTGAGTAACAGGATTAGATGGATTTAAATATCAGTGAATTATGAGCCTGTTTGAGGTCACAGCACAGAATTCATACTTACATAAGGTCTTGTAAAGGAGAGAAATATTGAAACTAACACTTCTCCCTGTCACTCTACAGTACATCATAAAATCGTTTTGTTTTTTTTTACTGTAGCTCATCTTATTGTATAACAAGCTGCTCTGTATATTTGATCACCAAGTTACAGCTTGGTAACATGAAGGTTCTTCTAATGACAACTCAAATTCAAAATGAGAATGTGAATTATTTATGTAACTTGCTTCAATATTGTTTTGGAAATATATATTTCAAGGCCCAGTTGGCAATATGTTGCAATATAAATTTGAGGTGTACTCGCACACATAATTGAAGCGTTTCAGATTTTTACTGTCTTGAAAATGAGCTTCTAATACTATTTGAATGAGACATCTATAAAGTGACCGTGTGTCATAAATCATGCACAAGTGAAAGAACACCATAGACAGGAGGAGACAATGGAGGGTACAATTAGAGATTCACATGAAGAAACTGAGATCATCTAAATAAGGCCATGAAACCGGGAACTGGCTCCCTGTTAAGACGATATTTGGAGGGAAAAAACAGTTAAAACTATATACGACAGTGGAGTGGTTTATCAGTGGATGCTAAACAATCTCAGAGTACGCTGTTATGTTTAAAGGTTTCACACATCTGTTTGTCAACATAATTTTTTTTACCATCACCTTCCCTATGGTCCAAAAATAACCTGTTTGGTTTTGCTGGAGTTTGATTGGGACAGAGAACAAAGACAGCCATGTTCACAACAGGAACATCTTGTACGTGGTGTAGTGGTGGAGAGACTCTAAACTTTCCAATACTTTAAAGAGTTATAAAAAAGGAATCAAAGTGAATATTGATTTTGAATGTTTTTTATTTACCAGTAACATTCTATAAAGAAATACATTCACACTCACAGTATGATACAGGACCTTTTACATAGTCTGTTGCAAAAACAAGATATGTATGAGACAATTTACGGATCTATAGGTTTTATTCTTTCTGCAGGAGCGGTACCAGGAACTGCTGATAGAGTATAGCTAAAACTGAGTGGTGGCATTTTTCAACACTTTTAATGAGAATCACCTAAAATAAAAAGTTCCCAAAGTTTTACTGATGTGTTCTGAGGCTTCTAGCAGGATATAAAGCTGACAAAAAAATTTAAGACTGGGGGAGAAACCAGACCCCGAGACAGAGGTAAAAGCACAGAAAACTTGCAAATGTAAACAATATATAACAACATATTCAATGTCTATGTTTGCTTGTTCATCACACGAATCCTAGCATAATGGTTCACGTTTTCTCGCACTTTAAAAACAGAAAATAAAGTGCAGTTAATGGCTCTGGTCGTCCCTTTCACTTTTCTTTTTGGCTTTGATGGTTCGCCTTTTCAAACTATAGATCCATCCACCAATACACATGAACAAGATGTTTCTGAGTATGGCTGTCTTACTAAATGAAAGATGAAAAGAAACAAAGCAAATAATAAAAACAAAACTGAACTGAAATGAAGCAAGGTTTTTCCACAAAGGCCCAATAAAAGCAGGCGGTGATATGAGCGGAAACAAGAAGCGGAACAGAAGCATCAAGTAACATTAACTCTTTTCCAAACTTACCTTCAGCTAAACACATGATTTACACTTTACCTGTTTAGATATATATATATATTTTTTACAAAAATGTGTATGATTCATGTCTGCATGGATGACTAAGATGGGTCACTTTCTCAGTTGCTGCTCTAAGGCAGAATAACAGCAGCACAGTGAGGATTAACAAACATACAGCCCTTTAGGATTGTATGGATTCAAAAAACAAATCAAAATGTTCCCCATTTTGACAGAAATTATCAGCACACTCTCATCAAGCATTCTTTTCAGCACATCAATTTACATTACACTACTGAATGTGCCATCAACCAGTTGTGTTCAACAAAAAAAAAAGAAAAAAGAAATTGACGCAGTTTAGAGTACCATTTTGTGTCAGTTCTCATCAAAGTCCTATTAGGCAGACCTACATTAGTGGGAATAATGTCTTTCCTTTAAACAAAACTTTGGGAACTAAGGGAAAACACAACTGCTGCTCAATTCCACTAAACATTTGATTCTTCAGCTTAATGTCAACGCTCAAAAAGTGTAATTCTTTTGTAATAACTGTGGGAGAAAAGAAAAAAAAAAGCTGTCTCAGTGTTGTTGGTCAGGTAAATCAAAATGCCACACAAAGGCACTTTGAATCTAGAAATGGAAACCAAACGACTTCCACTATAAAAGAAACATTTGCAATTCTAAATAGGGTTCACACTGTGAGCTGGCTAAAGCCTGTGTAAATACACAAGAAAAGTCTATCTGCGCTGCTCTCATATTTTGAAAATACAGCAAAAACAAAACAGAAACTCCAACTAAAGTCCAGGATTAATTAGGAACGGTCTTAGAATACATCCGTGGTGCTGGCACAGATTTTCTTTTTGGCACTTACAATGTTGCATCAGTGTATTCTGTGACATGCTGCACTCTGATTGGTTTGCAGATGTGGGACGTCAAACTGAGTAGGACTCTAGTATTTTATAAACAGGATGGGCTTTAAATTATGGAACTAAAGCACTGTTACAGCAGCTCTGTCTCGGTGAAATCTGCCATCACTTAAAGTAAAACTGCTAATCAAACACTGGTGTTGCCATGTCGACCAAAGTTCCTCCACATAAGTACACAGAGACACTACGACAGAAAATAAAAGCTGATTAAAGCTGATTTATGCTAATAAGAGGGTGGTCTTTAAAAGTTGCTAGCGGTGCGTTTACACAGTGAAATTTAACAACAACAACAACAACAACAACAAAAAACTCAGCTGGAACCTAAATAACCAACTGACACACTGTGATGGCACAAACACAGGAAGCTAAAAGGCTGATCAAAAATTTGTTGCACATTTTTTCATGCCAGCCTGTAGGAATGACCCAGTCCCAGCACAGTGGGTTTATTTGACCTTTCTGGGTTTTAAATTCGTTACAAAAGTCCCTTCAATCTGTTTGGTTTCTTTTTTTTGGTTTTTCCTTTGATCCAATTTGAACTCAAATAGAATTTCATATTCATTAAGTAACAAGTGAAGACAATAAAATATTTCCACACCTACATTCAAGTGCTTAGAGGGATATATTGCATCATTATCTCGTCTTATTCTACTCTAAACTGTAGCCACTGGACTTGCATTAAGCCTGCATGTTTAAGGACACGAGATGAATTTACTGTAGAAAAAAACAAAAACAAAAAAAACTACTCTCCTCTAGAAAATCTCTAAGTGTTTTAGCGTTGATACTGTGTATCATTAGTCTGAGTTACAAACAGCATTTCTAAATTGCCTATCAAAACGTAACCAATTCACATTTAAGGAGCAGGAAGAGTACAGAGGCACAGAAGCTTATTGCTGCCACTGATATATGTAGAAATACTGCACTGTGATATTCATGTTATACCAGGCTATGATCTGTGTTGGGGTTAAACCACATGCAGTCTGACTGGTTAGTTAAGCCAAATGAGAACTAATTAATCAGGTTATATTAGAGTGTTAAGATCAGCCTCCACAGTAAAGTGCACAGTCCACACAAGAACATTTGAGGCTTTGTCACAACAATAAAAAACACGATTTTGTCATTTGTGAGGATTCGTTGCATTGCAGTTTTAATGGCCGAAGAGGGTCGATGGTGTTTTAATGTAAACAAACTGCAAAGAGCCACAACTTTGGAAGTTCAAGTGTTGTCTTTTCCCCCCCAAACAGGGTTTATTAGTACCAGGGCTGAGCGATGTTTGGGTGAAATGATATGCGACAGACATCGTGGATGTGGACAACGTGATGTAAGAGGTGATTTTGTAGGTTTTTTTTTTTTTTACCAAATTAAGTAAGACTTACTATAAATGATATAATGTAGAATTATTAGACTTTGTGGCTGGGCTCTGTACCAGACATGAGTGTGCGGAGGAATCACATGACACTCATTTCATATGTTGGAGTCGCCTTAGTTTGATATATGATCATTCAAAGATCACATGCCTGACATGGAGCCAGATCACCTGAAATAGGTTCAACACAGGTAGAAAGTGTGAGATAGCTAGTAAACATGAGAAAGAATTACTTTAGGAGGGACTTAATTAGCAACAAGCAAGAAAATAGGAGTGGGCACAAATGATCGGATTCTAAAACGTACATCCACTTTTGCTGGAATGAAAGCACAATACAACTAAAGAGGGGAACTGTTAGAAACAAAGTCTACCATTTTTAAGACGGAAGCTGCTGAAGTTAAATAAAGTGTTTAGCACCGGGTGCACACCTAATAAGGTACTGGACTCCATCAATGTTCTATGAAGTTCTATTCCCAAATATTACGAAACCATAGAAATTCACGATAAGCCATTAGAAATCAACAAACATACGATTCAATGCTTATGGTTCCTGACATTTGTTCAAAGCCGTGGCTTTTAATTAGATGGCCTATGCATGTTTTCATTTTTTTAACCAGTAAGGGACAACTACATTCTATGGTGTGTATCGTTGTGGAATATGACATCACTCAGCCCAAATTAGTACCAACCATGTTCTTTACATGGACAGGTTGCCACTTCAGCCTTGTTATGTTCATATTGCTTTTAGTGTTGATGGAACTACAGCAACCTTATCCAGCTGTCCTTGTTGGACACAGTGAGCTGGAAGTTTTTGCTCTTTTCTTAATGCACTGAAATGAAAATTGTAATTTTACGCAAATCACCTCAGCATAAGCACATATTTCTTTAGCCTGCACAGTGAGACCTCTATATGTTAGTACCTTGCTCCAGCCATTTTGATCTACACAGGGAATGTAACCCCGAACCATTGCAGAGTTAGTGCCTGGCATCCCCCAGTGCCCTAAAGAGGAGACTCAACACTTCTTCCAGCTGACTTGCATAAAGGTTTGTTACAGCAGGGTAGTTAGAAAGCCCCATAGTAAAAGCCACTGATTGCAGTGAATTCAGAAAGTGCTTTTACCACTTCACTGATGCACGTGCTGTTCCTGCTTTTCTTCCAAATGTAGTCATTATATTTTAGACTGATAACAGAAGCCAACTAATCGACCACTGATTAGTGGACACTGGGAAATGAAACAATAATCTGACTGATCATTGTTTTTTAATGCCCCACTGGGGGGTCTGTGTGGCATAGGAGCTCCTGACTGGAGGTCAGGTGGGAACAGAGCTGGACACAGGACAGGAGAGGGCAGAAAGGGGGGGCAGGTGGCTCCACAGTGTTGGGTCCTCACGGTAGAGACTCCTCTAAGACTTGCCTGCGCTGGCCACAAACGGGACTGAGCCGAACAGGTCCTGT
Organism: Morone saxatilis; assembly: GCF_004916995.1. Taxonomy (NCBI): domain Eukaryota; kingdom Metazoa; phylum Chordata; class Actinopteri; family Moronidae; genus Morone; species Morone saxatilis. Next base: position 20,419,990 of record NW_023339718.1, read on the forward strand.
GGTGGGAGGGGCTTGGCAGTGGAGGCAGCAGGCTGCGGTAGGTCAGTTTCCACACTGGCTGTTCTCTCCACTGGTTTATCTGTATGTTGAAGATCACAGACAGAAAGACACTTAGATCATCTACAGCTATGACACTTAACGATGCATGGGTTCCATTATATGCTTTTTTTCGGTTGTCACAGGAGATTTTTCTTCAAACACCTCGTTCTACTAAACCCGAGACAAACGCTTACAGTTGTGACAATAAATACTAAACTAGAAAGCATTAAGAGAGTCCAAGACAAAAACAATCCTATAAAGTTTACTGACAGAAAATCTTTAGAAATATTTCATCTCTATCTGGTTCGGCAGCAAAAGAAAGACAGTAATAAACTTGTTGTTGGTTGTTAACAAATGTATCGGCTACAAAAAAGAATCACTTCCATTAAATTTCACTGAAATCTTTTGAGATATAAATAATTGACAAACATACAACTATATAACAAAATCATTGAAGGGGTCACTTGCTTGCTCTGAGCATGTCAAACTCCCGATCAAGCAGCTCCTCCTCTGTCAACTTGGAGAAGTTGTCCTCTCCGAAAGGGTTCCAACCCGACATGTCAGGGGGGTTACTGACTGTACTGTTGCAGCTATGAGAGGGTGGCGTAATCCCATCTGAAGTAAGCAGAGAGTTTCTACTGTGGAGACAGTACAACAGTGATAACCTGTTATGGATAGTATTCAGCTTTGGCACACATTTCAGTATTAAGGCTGTAAGATGATACCCAAAACCTAAATCCAGACGTTTAAGTTGCAAGTATAGACCTTAAAAAGTAAAAGTCTGCAAGAGATGTTTTCCAAAACTTCCTGTACAACATGGAAAAAAAAAATTATACCTTATTGTACTGATTTATTTTAAATATCTTATTACTGAATTAGGCAATAGTGGCTGGGTAAACATAGAAACTTAGTTAAATCTTTGTAGAAGGAAGAAATGTCAAACTAAGGCTAGGTAATGTATTTCAGAAGCATTTTTGTTATATTTGTTGAAATTCTTTTTACATCCCACCAGAAATCAATAAATCCAAATGTTCTAACTGGTATCTGTAGAGGTCCCAGGCCTCTAATAAGCCAGGCCAACCATTTCATTCAGACCGAATGAAATGACTGGCTGAATGTCTGTGTAGCTAGCTACCTGCCTGCCTGCTTGCCTGCCTGCCTTATGAACACAAGTACATGTCCCACAATATGATGAAGTTGAAGGGACATTACCTGGGGTTAGTGTATGAGGAATCCACAGGTGACGGTCCCCCGATTTGGCGAGTTCCAGCTCCAGCAGTGGGCGTGGTCGCATTATAGGAACCAAGTGGGATCTGGAACTCAAGAGGGGAGGACATATAGGGGAGAGGCTGCTGAGCGGGATGATGCTGCTGCTGCTGTTGTTGTTGCTGCTGCTGGACAAAAGCCTGTTGGTACTGGTGCAGCTGTTAGGGAAGGCAGAGAGGGAGAAGAGGGGGAAGGGAATGAGGGACGGACCTTTGATTTCATGGCGCACAATGATGGCAACAAGATGATGAAATGTTGTTAGAAACCAGTTCTGGATTTGGAAAGCTGGGGACACAGTGGAAGGGAGGGATGAAGGAATGAAAGTCAAACAGCACATCGGACACCAAACTTAACAAATTAACTAAGCACCAAATGCATGACGGATCACCTCAAACACTGGCTGACAATCTTAATTGAATAGTTTTTGGCCACTTGAGGGCAGAAACACTCCAAAACAAGCCGACTGATAAACAGTCTTAATGTATTATCAGCTGTATGGGTAACATGTTAACTATTTACACATTCAGCAGAAGCCGAGCAGGATTAGCATTTATTTGGAGCATTCAGTTGGATTCCAATAGATGTTTTCTTAACAAACCATATTAGTAAAACACTTCCTGCACACACCACTGTTGTGCTTTTAAAGTACTGTACAAATAAAGTTGATCTGAAGTCATTACAGAATATTACAAATGTGCTGTCACTTAGCAAAGCTCCCTCACCACAATAAGAAGCAGGTCTAAGATCACAGAGGAAACGCTGATTTTAAAACAGCAGGTATCTTGGGAATAAGAACAGTAATTTTGAGAGGTGCTCTCTTCCCCTGCTTGTGAACTGCTTCATATGTCAGGATGCAACACAGAGGAAACTGCTCGATTTCACCCTCTGTTCGATCCCCTCGTGGCTTCGCTCAGACCAGATTGCCTCTGAAATAAAACAGATGGTACGCGTTCGGTGGGAAACAGACTAAAAATTGCACTGCCCTAACAGTACGCATTTGGAGGACCTGTGTTTGTGTGTTTGATTCAGTATCTGCGTAAATACTAGTTTTCTGAATATTTGGACAGAGTCAGTAGGAAGTTTGAGCGTCTGCTTCCAATGCGGCTTGGCACAGACATGAAGCGATTCGACTGAAGAGAACTGGCTGCCAGTGTTTGGAACAGAGAGAGCAATTTTAGGGCATTCTGATATTAAATGAAATATTCAGCTCCGTGTTATTTCATGCTGTGTCTCCATGTGTTTCGCTGTCAATTGCTCAAACTATTTATTGCAGTTTTGGATAAAATCTTCTGCTCTGAAATTCTGTCACGATATTGAGTTAGAAGTATCCCTCAGATGCCTGAATGGGCTTGAACGCGAACAAAAGCAAATTCAATTTAATGGATGTCCATTTTAGCGCAAACCACAAATCAAATTCTCGCATTGGAAGCTTTAGTTCCAGGTTCAGATCTCTGACAGAACTCACCATGGCTGCGTACTGGTACTGAGCCTGAGCCTGAGCCTGAGCCTGAGCCTGAGCCCGGGCCTGGGCAACCTGCTGCTGGTACATCGGCTGCATCATCATCTGCTGCTGCTGCTGCTGCTGGAGGAGGGCCTGCTGCTGCTGAAGCTGGAGGGACTGCTGCACAGCCTGTTGGTACTGAGGAATGTTGTGAGCACATTAAATATCTCCCAGAAAAGCGGTTGAGTAATGAGTCCTGCTATGATGTGTTGTATGTTTGTCAGTCGGGTGGATGTACCTGGAGGTATTGGAGTTGCTGTGCATTTATATGTTGTTGCTGCACTGCTTGTTGGTGGTGATGTTGTTGTTGTTGTTGTTGTTGTTGTAGTTGCTGCAGACGCAGGTCACCAGGCTGTAGTTGCTGCAGGACTCGGTGCTGCTGACTGCTGGGCTGGGCCTGCACGGATGGCTGCCCTGAGCCAGGGGTGGGAGCTGAGTGGACAGGTTTAGATTTATTACTTGGAACACAACACTGAGCAGAGTTTGAACAAGACAATAAACTGAATAACTGAAAGTGATAAATTCTTCAAGGTAATTCAAGGAAATGTTGTAGTTGGTGAAATCTTGAAAACACAAAAATCCAAAGTACTCTACTAAAGGTCAAACAGCTTGAATGCTAGAGAATACAAAGCTGTGCACTATTGTCACAACAAAATGAATGTACAACATATAATACTTGAAAATACAATTAATGATAAACTTGATTTTATTCTAGGTTTAACCTTGCAGAAATGCTATTTCTCAACTTAGTTTGTCCACCTTTAAACAAACTCTTAGCATTTGGTGTTCAGTTTTCTCTGATAATTACATTGTATCTTCCTGTGGTAAAACAACTTGTGCAATTATATACAGAATGTGTACTTTCTCAATTTTTTTCTATAGAGATAAAAACATATCATCAAGATGATGGAAAGTTCTATATATCAATCTCACTAATGTTTAACAAACCTTTCTGGCCATTGCTGACGGGTGCTGAAGGCACGGTCATCTTGACAGGGGTGACAGTGTTGGCGAGAGGCAAGACGTTACTGTTTGCCGCTTTTGGCCTCTGTCTGGGAGCTATTGATGTTTCCGTTGGGCCCACAGAGTCTGTTATCCTAGAACGAAAGAGTCAAAACGTGTGGTTTGAGTTTCCCTTACCAATACCAATAAATTGTGAGGAGTGTGTGTACATCAGGGTTTGTGCTGTGCACCTTCCTGGTGTCTAATGTGCTGTTCTGCTGAGATATATGTTAAATTCAGCAGCAATTTAAAGGGATTTCTTTTCAATAGCTTAAATAAGCTACAAATTATTCCATTTTGCAATTTGTATTTTCTTTTGTTTATGGCACAAACTAGGAAGTTTTCCTCAAAGAAAGACTTAGCTAAAGTGTTTCTGCTGTAGCACTGGTGGTAGGAATGAAAAAAAATGCAAATGTGCTTTAAACATGTTTATTTTCTTTATAAACCCGTTTAATGGGGAAAATAATAAATAGTAGGGCCACTTAATGTGGATGAAATGTCTTAAACACATTCATTTGCTTAAAGTATGTATAAAGAGGATTCAGCAGAGGATCAGTGTCAGTGCTTGTCTGAATCTTGAGACAAAAAATAAGAAAACGTTGGTCCCTGCAGTAAGCAGTACCTGGCTTTTGTCATGCTTTTCTTAGCAGCAACCTCACTAGCTGTTAGAGGCTCTGGGAGCGACGTAGGGATGGGAGAGTTCTGTAAAAAGGGAAAGACAAATATGTCAATAAGAAAATAACTGAAAAGGCTAAAGCCACACTGACTGCTTCATTCTGTGGGGACTTACAAAGAGATTTGGCACTGGACAGTCTTTTCCAGCTAACTTGAAGGCAAAGTAGGACACTTGGTAAATGTCTGGTCTCTTCTCCTGGTCTGGTTCGAGCATATATCCTAGAAAAGACAAACAGGTCATTTTAAACAGCACACTGTGCAGAACAGCACTGTGTCAATTATTGTGGTTAATGTGCATCTTCTGTCTTTGGCCACTTGGCGGAGCTGTTGGTCAAATTATTTTATAAGGAAGGTCTACTGCAGGATGCATTTAAGGAAGTGAAAAAATTGAAAGCAAACAAGGCTGTCATGACTGACAGTCCATAGCTGGTTCAAACAAGCTAAAGTAAATGCAAACAACAAAACTCAAGTCGGTTATAGAACACTCTGGGGTTGAACACAGCCAGCAAACAGTCAAAGTAACATTGCAAAACAAGATTGTGGGTGCAAATTACAATCTAGTTAATAGCAGAAAATATATAGAATGAAAAAGAAAACATTACATATACTCCCTTTGGAAACCTATGTGCTCCATTTTGTGTGATTGTGTTGGTAACTATAACTATAAATAAAGTTATATCATGTGGAGAAAGTTTTCCACCCCACAAGTACAGCAGTAAAGATAAATCATCATATACATATCATATATACATACATTGTTTTTAAAAAACAAACAATGAAAGTAAATAGTGATTAAATAGTGACAGAAAGTGATTCTCGTGTAGTAATTATATACTCCTGTATCATTAGAATGCACATTATGACATTAATTCATATTAACTCACAAACTTACTGATTAAACAGTGCAACTTGAAGGAGAATTTTGAGTTATCTGGAACAATAAAGGTTCCGTCACATATGGCAACTTGACTCTCCCCAAATGGAAGTGCGAAGAAACACAGCTTGTACAACAAGCATCCAAGTGCCTGTGGAGAAAACAGAAACAGTGCTGAAAAACACCTGAACTCAGTCACTTTTAGGGCTGGGTATCACTTGAAATTTTCAATGCCAGTGCAAACACGATACATGAGTTTTGGCATCGTATTGCAACATATGTTTCAAATGCTTTTGTTGAGAATTATAAACATGTTTTTCTACAAAACAGACAAACCTCAAATGCATCACGGCTCAATGTTTTAACACAACCTAAATGAAATATGGATTAAAACCAACTACATGATGATGATTATGTAAAAAAGACTATGAATCTGACAAAGAATCTGATGCCAACTTTGAATGCTTGACAGTTTTTGATGCTCAGTGCTCCAGGCACATTTTGTTTAGAACTTGAAAGTATTATTACAAAAGATTTACACTTAAACAGAGAAACCACACAAAAGTGAAGTTGTAAACCCAAACTGTAGTAAGAACTTGGGTACTTCCCTCACTGCTTTAAGACTATGATGATACAGCCACTACTAACCAATCTGAACTCCATTTGCTTAATTACTTAATGCTTCTGAATTAATGTTCAAGTTGTTTTGAGTGATTGGGAAAAACATTAAGATTACCACCAGAAGATACAAGAAGTCTGTAAATGAGAAACAAGAAGATTTGAGATCTAACTGATTTGTTTTTTTATAACGCTTGAGCGAGAATTATCTGCAGTACTCATCAGTACTCACCACAGATATCGGAAATACGCATGACAAATAGACTTGTCAAGTACAGTCCATCCTAGCAGGAAGGAACCCTGTCAATGTTGTTGCCTTTCTCTACACAGAGAAGCACAGGCCTATTTAGCAAAGAGTTAATGTTGCTTATGTCAGTGGCTAAAAAGCTGCTTTTAAAAACAGGCCTAGAGTCTGCTCCCGTGGCAATGTGGCTGTCCAAACAAATCCACATGCAAAAGTGCTCTGCTCCCAAATCATATATTCAGTTGCTGCTATATTTGGCTCCGGCGTCTTTTTGTTGATGATGCCGTTGGAGATGAAAGAGACTTTGGAATTAGCGACAGCATGTAGGGAATCTTCTCGTTTAAGCTCTCCATCTGAAGACGGATATTTTTCACAGTTCTCCACTCAACGAGCTAATCCAGTCTGATGCTAAACTCCTAATCTGAGTCAGACAGCATATTCGCCAACAACCCCAAAATGCACGGATAAATGCATATGACATTTGAGTGAGGCCCAATGTACATGTATGTAAAACAGCAGAGTTTCAAACATGGCTAAACATAGAACAGGAAGTGAAAATGCAGGGGGTGGTCCACAGGAAGTTGGTGTTTTTGTTGAACGTCCCACAGTAGCTGTCTTCCTACAACCAGAGGCCTATTTAAAGCTTATGTCAATTCATCTGCTAATGTACACACATATATAACTACCAGTGCAAATTGACACATTTCTCCACAGGGGCAAAAGACAGTTTGAAGTGGCTGGGAGGTAGATCTGGATTAACATGCGTCAGTGATTATAGTCATGTTGTTTTACTTGTCTGGCATTCGAATTATATATAATCCAATGCACATCTTAGAGAAGCGTATGGAAATACAGGACAAAGCGGTGGATTACTCAGTCTAAATGCTCATTTCTCATAACTTCTGCACAAAACTTTGGCTGACAGCTTTGATAGACAGCAGTGTTTTTTGTTGTTTTATGGAAGGCAGAATGAATTTGCACTGGTTTACTGGTTTATATACAATATGTATATCTAGAACAATTGATTCACAGTTGAACCAAGCCTACACATTTTTATGCACGTGTCCCATCAACAGCCGCATCTTTATATGCTGGCTGTTTTAACTCCCTGGGTTCTAGTGCACCAATTTACACCACTCCTCAAAATGGCTGCTGTCCAAGCCCTTGTTCCTGCCTCTCTACCTCACACCTTTAAAAACAGCCAAGACCTATTTCACACAAGCTTATCAAGGTCCTCAACTGGCCATAATTATCTCAAACAGAGGGAAAATAGAAAAGGACAGGCAGCAGGGAGGGAGGAAAAGGACGAGGCGGAGTTCTGGCTTTGCTGTGAATGATGTTGCTTAATGTTTTATGAGGGAAAAACACTGTTGGAGAGCTGGTGGAGGCAAACAGCCTTGGGCAAGCCAGGAGACAGACAGAGAGAGAGAGAGAGAGAAGAGAGAGAGAGAGAGAGAGAGAGAGAGAGAGAGAGAGAGAGAGAGAAAGAAAGAGAGGAAAGTGAGGGATC